>NC_083882.1:9393939-9696969 GCF_032452875.1 Bos javanicus
ATTGCTGGGAGAAATATCAATAACCTCCGATATGCAGATGACAACACCCTTATGGCAGAAAGTGAAGAGGAAGTCAAAAGCCTCTTGATGAAAGTGAAAGTGGAGAGTGAAAAAGTTGGCTTAAAGCTCAACATTCAGAAAACAAAGATCATGGCATCCGGTCCCACCACTTCATGGGAAATAGATGGGGAAACAGTGGAAACAGTGTCAGACTTTATTTTTCTGGGCTCCAAAATCACTGCAGATGGTGACTGCAGCCATGAAATTAAAAGACGCTTACTCCTTGGAAGGAAAGTTATGACCAACCTAGACAACATATTCAAAAGCAGAGGTATTACTTTGCCACCAAAGGTTCATCTAGTCAAGGCTATGGTTTTTCCCGTGGTCATGTATGGATGTGAGAGTTGGACTGTGAAGAAGGCTGAGCGCCGAAGAATTGATGTTTTTGAACTGTGGTGTTGGAGAAGACTCTTGAGAGTCCCTTGGACTGCAAGGAGATCCAACCAGTCCATTCTGAAGGTGATCAGCCCTGGGATTTCTTTGGAAGAAATGATGCTAAAGCTGAAACTCCAGTACTTTGGCCACCTCATGCGAAGAGTTGACTCATTGGAAGAGACTCTGATGCTGGGAGGGATTGGGGGTAGGAGGAGAAGGGGAAGACAGAGGATGACATGGCTGGATGGCATCACTGACTTGATGGACATGAGTCTGAGTGAACTCCAGGAGTTGGTGATGCACAGGGAGGCCTGGCATGCTGCGATTCATGGGGTCACAAAGAGTCAGACACGACTGAGTGACTGATCTGATCTGATCTGATACTTATATCTCTGTGTACATGGTTTATTACTTCCTCATGTGAAGCACATTTCTAGAAATAAAATACGAGACAGAAAGATATGACTGTATTGATGCTTTTGATATTCATTGTCAGATTGTCCTTTCAAATGTTGTATTTTTGCTTTTAGTATATAAATGTGTTTATATAATATAAATATATAATATTTATATATATATTACAATATAATATAAATATATTCCAGTAGTCATGTGTATGGATGTGAGAGTTGGACTATAAAGAAAGCTGAGCACTGAAGTATTGATGCTTTTTAACTGTAGTCTTGCAAAAGACTCTCCAGAGTCCTTGCACTGCAAGGAAATCAGACCACTCCTAAAGGAAATCAGTCCTGAATATTCATTGGAAGGACTGATGCTGAAGCTGAAGGTCCAATACTTTGGCCACCTGATGTGAAGGACTGACTCATTTGAAAAGACCAGGATGCTGGGAAAATTGAAGGCTGGAGGAGAAGGGGATGACAGATGATGAGATGGTTGGATGGCATCACCGACTCCATGGACATGAGTTTGAGTAAACTCCAGGAGTTGGTGATGGACAGCGAAGCCTGGCGTGCGGTAGTCCATGGGGTCACAAAGAGTTGGACATGACTGAGTGACTGTACTGAAACTAATCCTAAATCAGAAATAGAAACAAGTATAATTAAATATATGGGGGGAAAAACTGAAAGATTCATGGAACATAGCTCTAAGTTGTGACCAAGCTGACTTTGGGCTTCCCTGGTGGCTCAGATAGTAAAGAAAATACCTGTATTGCAGGAGACCTGGAGAAGGGAATGGCTAACTTTAGTATTCCTGTCTGGAGAATTCCGTGGGTAGAGAAGCCTGGTGGGCTACAGTCCAGGGGATCCCAAAGACTTGGACATGACTGAGCGACTAACAGTTTCACTAACAAGATATTAACATTTTCCTCAGCTTCACTAAACCTTTGACTGGTTTCCTTTTGACTATGGTCCCCTAACCTCCATTTTCTTAGAGAATTTACTTCAGAAATTCCGCAATTATAAATTCTTTCTTTGCTTCCGTGAAATGTAGACTGTTGCCCAGTCTCTTACCAGTTTTAAAACCTAAAAATGTCTTTTTCAAGGAATTGGGACCCATTTTTTGGTTTGTTTGTTTGTTTAATGTAGTCATCAAGAAACAGAGACTCCCTATTTCCCAGTCTCTATGGATGGTAAGAGGTTAACTTTAAGAAGCAACGATTATCACAAATAGCCTAGTCACAGTGGCCAAAGTCTTCCTTAATGTCCTCCACATTTCCAGATCTTAAAAACTCACTGCTGTTTCAGAGTTGAGTTTAACCTCTTTTCTCTATCGCAATAGGCTTAACTTGTATTTTAATTGTCTTGAATAAATTCTTTTTTCCCTGCTTAACTCCAACAGGTGTAATTTTCCTTTGGACACTTACCATCTTGTTTGAAGGCATCTGAGGGATGATAAAGATTGATGGGGGAATAATAATGTTGAGGTGCCCCTCGCCAGCTCGGTGAAGAAACACTCAGCGTTCCTAATGAAGGGCTACTGTATCGTGGTCTAGTCCTTGAACCGTACAGGGATGAAGGGGAACTCTTCTTAATTCTTTGCAAAGCAGCATATGAAGTAGGGAGGCCAGGAAGAGCTCCAGAATATTCTGTAAAAGAATGATAATGATAAAATGAATTCTTAGAAGACTTTAATAAGAACTTTTCTTCTGAAGACATCGCTGAAAATCTCCCTTAGAGATGAAATCAAATGGAAACTACAGTGGGAGCTGTAAAAAGTAAAATTGTACAGATTTTAGAGTACTTTCTGAAAATTCTACCATTTATAACATTAGTGTCTTGCAAGAAAGAAAGAAAGAAAGAAGAGACATGAGGGATGAATGAAAAGAATGAAATAAAAGGAAAGAAAAGGAGGAAAGAAAAAGAAAAAAGGAAGGAAGGAAGGAATCCATTTGAATTTAAATTTGTTTATTTTCTTTGTCAGGAATATTTGGCTTTAATCTAAAATATCCATCCTCACATATGAAATAAGTTCCTTCTTTATTATTTAAAATTGAGGAAAAAAGCATTATCAACTACATTCCACAAATATAGATTGGATCTTCATCACCTAAAATGTACCATATGGTAGAAAATATGTCTAACGAAGTATATATATTTTGACTAGCCTGTAAGCTATGCTTCATGTTCTTGAAAAGTAGTCAAATTCACTATGGAATGCAAAAAAAGAAAAATAGATTTTTTTTTTTTTAGAATCTGTTATGTATAATGTATATCATGATATTATCAACATTTCTCATATTTAATTTCTGAGACTTTTCCTTAGAAAAGATATGCATGGTGTCTGAAGTAGACTGTACTAACTCGTGACCACAGGGAAGTCAGTTTCATATGTAGATCAAATGTTTAAAAACACAAACTAATTATGTTGAATTACAAAAAAAAAATTAGGAATTGGATTTTTTCTATGTCTAATATTGATTGTTTTCAATAATCTGTTGACCGTGGAAATACTTTTATGAGTCAGACATTTTTGTGCAGGGTATTTGACATTTCAACTTAATGGATGATAATTTATTTTGGATAAAATTTTATATTTGTGAGCAAGTTCTTACAATTCAGATTATTTAGAATCATTATCCTGTCTTATAGAGATAATTTGGAATGCATGAAACATTACTGTGATTTGAAAGTAACACTTTAAGTGTTAAGCATCAAATTAAATTTAACATTTTCTGTTCTGTGAAATTGTAAATATGATTTCTCTGAAACTCAAAAAGGTGTATTTTTAGATGTACTCCGCCCTTTAAAATGAACACAATAGGTGTAGTCCAATCCCATCAAGAGCTGTTAACAGATTGATGTCTTTTAGTCTTTGTGTTCAACCATAAGTCTGGTAAAGGTGGATCAATTTTAACTGAAAATAGCTAAGCTCTCCTGAGCAAACTGTATGAGGACAGATTATGGGTAGACATAAAATCTCCTTTAAAACCTGAAATTAAATGCAAGTTTTGGCACCTCGAGCTGTAAGGTAATGAAAAGAGAATGAGTTTTCCTTTAAGGTAGTTTGTAATGGAAGTCTCTGAACCTATTCATTTCTCTGTGCAGTCTTGTTGCTTTGTGTTTTAGCTGCCTACTTTGTTCCTATATAAAAAGAAAAAAAGAAATATCCCATGCAAGTGTTAAAAATTAAAATGGAGTATGAGAATGTGGTTTATGGTTCTTAAAATTAGATAAAGATAATTAATGGAAAAGTAGAAAGGTCATAATGAAGTTCAAACAAGCCAGGATCATTATCATGACTATAAAAAAATATATACACACACATATAAAATGCATACTGTCCAAGTGGTACAGTAATTGGCTTATGACACTCCATGTAAATAGAGATGAGCCAAATTAGGATTTGGCTGTTGTGCTTCACAGCGGGACTTCATTTGTTATGTAATCAGTTGCATCTGTTGCAGTGAAAATTACTTTTTCATCAATTAAAGTAAATCCAAAGCTGCTACTAGAAATCTAACAATTTATTCATTCATTCATGTATTCAAAAAGCATGTAATGAGAACTTGGTAGGGGATAAATGCTATGAGTACAAGGGTGAACAAATATTGTTGGCCTTTTATATCCCCAGATTCAATCAACCACAAATTGAAAATATTCAGGGAAAAAAACTTCTAGGAAGTTTCAAAAAGCAAAACTTGAATTTTCTGCACAAAAACAACTATTTACAAACTATTTACATTGTAGTAGTTATTATACAATAGGCTGCAGTCCATGGGGTCGCTAAGGGTCAGACATGACTGAGCAACTTCACTTTCACTTTTCACTTTCATGCATTGGAGAAGGAAATGGCAACCCACTCCAGTGTTCTTGCCTGGAGAATCCTAGGGACGGGGGAGCCTGGTGGGCTACCGTCTGTGGGGTCGAACAGAGTCTAACACGACTGAAGCAACTTAACAGCAGCAGCAGAGTTGTTTTAAAGGGTTCAAGAGGATGTGTGTGGGTTATACACAAATACTAATCCATTTTATACAAGAGACTTGAGCATTCTTAGATCTTGGTATTCTCAGGGGTCTGAACAATCTCCCATGGATTCTGAGGGAAAATTGTATTGCATCAGCTTTCAAGAAGCAAATTATATAGTGGAAAATAAAGGTAACTGTGTGTGCAACTTTAATTCACTGTGAGGAAAAAGTAAATTCGGGAATCTATGGACTTTAATCCATAGCTGGAGAATCCTTTCACTCAACCTAAGAACACACAGAAGAACTGTACAAAAAAGATCTTCACCACCCAGATAATCACGATGGTGTGATCACTGACCTAGAGCCAGACATCCTGGAATGTGAAGTCAAGTGGGCCTTAGAAAGCATCACTACAAACAAAGCTAGTGGAGGTGATAGAATTCCAGTTGAGCTATTCCAAATCCTGAAAGATGATGCTGTGAAAGTGCTGCACTCAATATGCCAGCAAATTTGGACAACTCAGCAGTGGCCACAGGACTGGAAAAGGTCAGTTTTCATTCCAATCCCAAAGAAAGGCAATGCCAAAGAATGCTCAAACACCGCACAATTGCACTCATCTCACATGCTAGTAAAGTAATGCTTAAAATTCTCTAAGCCAGGCTTCAGCAATATGTGAATCATGAACTTCCTGATGTTCAAGCTGGTTTTAGAAAAGGCAGAGGAACCAGAGATCAAATTGCCAACATCCGCTGGATCGTGTAAAAAGCAAGAGGATTCCAGAAGAACAACTATTTCTGCTTTATTGACTATGCCAAAGCCTTTGACTGTGTGGATCACAATAAACTGGGAAATTCTGAAAGAGATGGGAATACCAGACCACCTGACCTGCCTCTTGAGAAATCTGTATACAGGTCAGGAAGCAACAGTTAGAACTGGACACAGCACAACAGACTGGTTCCAAATAGGGAAAGGAGTACGTCAAGGCTGTACACTGTCACCCTGTTTATTTAACTTATATGCAGAGTACATCATGAGAAACGCTGGGTTGGAAGAAGCACAAGCTGGAATCAAGATTTCCACAAGAAATATCAATAACCTCAGATATGCAGATGACACCACCCTTATGGCAGAAAGTGAAGAGGAACTAAAAAGCCTCTTGATGAAGGTGAAAGTGGAGAGCGAAAAAGTTGGCTTAAAGCTCAACATTCAGAAAACGAAGATCATGGCATCCGGTCCCATCACTTCATGGGAAATAGATGGGGAAACAGTGGAAACAGTGTCAGACTTTATTTTGGGGGGCTCCAAAATCACTGCAGATGGTGACTGCAGCCATGAAATTAAAAGACGCTTACTCCTTGGAAGGAAAGTTACAACCAACCTAGATAGCATATTGAAAAGCAGAGACATTACTTTGCCAACAAAGGTTCATCTAGTCAAGGCTATGGTTTTTCCTGTGGTCAGGTTGGATGTGAGAGTTGGACTGTGAAGAAGGCTGAGCGCCAAAGAATTGATGCTTTTGAACTGTGGTGTTGGAGAAGACTCTTGAGAGTCTCTTGGACTGCAAGGAGATCCAACCAGTCCATTCTGAAGGAGATCAGCCCTGGGATTGCTTTGGAAGGAATGATGCTAAAGCTGAAACTCCAGTACTTTGGCCTCCTCATGCGAAGAGTTGACTCATTGGAAAAGACTCTATGCTGGGAGGGATTGGGGGCAGGAGGAGTAGGGGAAGACAGAGGATGAGATGGCTGGATGGCATCACTGACTCAATGGACGTGAGTCTCAGTGAACTCCGGGAGTTGGTGATGGACAGGGAGGCCTGGCGTGCTGTGATTCATGGGGTCACAAAGAGTCGGAAACGACTCAGTGACTGATCTTACTTACTTATCTTACTTAGGGACATCAGACTATGATTTTCAGATGGAATGCTATCCAAGTGAATCCTGGAAATGCATTAGTGATTATTTCAGCAAAACTCTGTGTAGGGAAAAAAAGATACTCTGTACAAAAGGGAGAGAGTACATGAAGACCTGGAAAAGAAAGGCTGATGGCACTTTTAGTAGATTATAATAGTCTGGAGCTTAGGATGAGAGTAACACAGATGAGAAAAGAGGTAAGTCTGGATAAATAAACAAAGGGCCAATGATGAAATGTCTGGAGAACAACACACATTTTAAAAAGAAGTGCCATTTGGATCAAGCTAAAAGGGAAAAAAAGCTACTCAAAAGCCTAAAACTGTAAAAGAGACAAAGATTAGTGAGAACTGAAGTGATCATCTGTATGGGAATAACGTCAATAAAATTACTGACTGAATCAGAGGTAAGGAAGGGAAAGTAAGAAACTGAGGTTGGTCTGTGGTATAAGAAGATGGTAAGAATGCAGGAAAAGGCATGCATGTGCTTGAGGTGAAAGCTCAATAATTCAGTTTTGAGGCAGGTAGAGAGCTAGATATGCAGTTAGCTAGCTAACTTATATGAAGAATACATCATGCAAAATTCCAGGCTGCATGAAGCACAAGCTGGAATCAAGATTGCCAGGAGAAATTTCAACAACCTCAGATACGCAGATGACACCACCCTTATGGCAGAAAGTGAAGAGGAACTAAAGAGCTTCTTGATGAAGGTGAAAGAGCTGGCTTAAAATTCAACCTTCAAAAAAGGAAGATCATGGATCCAGTCCCATCACTTCGTGGCAAATAGATGGAGAAACAATGGAAACAGTGTCAGACTTTACTTTCTTGGGCTCCAAAATCACTATGGACAGTGACTGCAGCCATGAAATTAAAAGATGTTTGCTCCTTGAAAGAAAATCTATGACAAACCTAGATAGCATATTAAGAAGCAGAGACATCAATTTGCCAACAATAGTCCATCTAGTCAAAGATATGGTTTTTCCAGTAGTCGTGTATGGATGTGAGAGTTGGACCATAAAGAAAGTTGAGCACCAAAGAATTGATGATTCAAACTGTGGCATTGAAGAAGACTCTTGAGAGTCTGTTAGGCTACAAGAACAAACCAGTTAATCCTATAGGAAATCAACCCTGAATATTCATTGGAAGGACAGATGCTGAAGCTGAAGCTCCAATACTTTGGCCACTTAATGCGAAGAGCCGACTTACTGGAAAAGACCCTGATGCTGGGAAAGATTGAGCACAGAAAGAGAAGAGCATGACAGAGGATGAGATGATTGGATGGTATCATTGACTTAATGGACATGAATTGAGCAAATTCCGGGAGACAGTGAAGAACAGGGAAGCCTCGTGTGCTGTAGTGCATGAGGTCACAAAGAGTTGCACACCACTGACTGATGGAGCAACAATAATAAATTTCACTGAGAAAGTAGAAGCAATCAGAAGAAAGTGTCCCTCACATGCTCCTACCGACTGTATGTGCACGCATACACTCTATTTTGCATCCACTGATATGTTATATATAAACAGTATGTGCATCTATTAAAGGCCAGTTGTGTGCACTGAATTCTATTACATCCTATCTTGACTGCTGAAAGAAATCACTCTAGAAAATCCCCTCTCTCTCTCTCCATCAGCACCAATTGTTGTCTCCCTGTTAGATTATTCCCATAACTGTACAGAGATTCTTCTAACCTTAATAAGGCCACCTTGACCTACCATTTCTTCCACTAATTTTCCTTTATAGCAAGACTTCTTGAAAAGAGTTATGGATAGTCATCATGTTCAATTCCTCTTCTCCCCTCTACCCTTGAGCCTATTTCAAGTAGCCTTGCTTATACCACTCCACAAAAATAGCTCTCTTTCAAGTTAACAAAGAGCAGGTCACTCTACTAGACCTATCGTCAGTGTTCAGCATGGTTAACCATTCTTTTTTCCTTTAAACATTTTGTTCATGTGATTCTAGGATATTACAATCTCTGTTTTTATTGCTATTTCATTGACTACTGCTTATTTCCTTTCCTAGTTCTTATTTCTCTCTTCAACCTAAACATCGGTATATGCTGCTTAAGACTCTGATGCTGGGAGGGATTGGGGGCAGGAGGAGAAGGGAAGGACAGAGGATGAGATGGCTGGATTGCATCACTGACTCGATGGACGTGAGTCTGAGTGAACTCTGGGAGTTGGTGAAGGACAGGGAGGCCTGGCGTGCTGCAATTCATGGGGTCGCAAAGAGTCAGACACGACTGAGTGACTGATCTGATATATATATATATATATATATATATATATATCCATCCATCCATTCAAACTAGCCCTTAAAAGCTATTTTTCATGAACATGGACTCCCTCCCAGATGAATTCCACCTTTACTCTAGTCTCAATTACTTGGATCCAGACTCAAGTCTTTGATATTCCACTATTTTCCTACTCCCATTCTAACACCTACTTCTATGTCTTTACTCACTCTCCCTTTTTGGTTCTGCATCAACTTCTAAAAATTGACTGAGATCTATTCTAAAAGGCATCTCCCAAGAGAGTTCATATGGTAACCACTACTCAGGGTTCAGAATCTATCTTTACTTATCACTTCAATAGCTATTATTTAAGAACTAGAATATAGTGAGTGAAGTTGCTCAGTCATGTATGACTCTTTGTGACCCCATGGACTATAGCCTACCAGGCTCCTCTATCCATGGGATTTTCCAGGCAAGAACACTGGAGTGGGTTGTCCTTTTCTTCTCCAGGAGATCTTCCCAACCCAGGGATTGAACCTGGGTCTCCCACATTGTAGGCAGACGATTTATTGTCTGAGCCATCAGGGAAGTCCAGGTTGGGTCTAAATTCTGAACCTGGGATTTCAAAGAGGCTTAGTGAAATAAATATACATGCTAAGTGACAATTTGATGGTGTCTGGACTGGATTCCTTCCACACGTAACTCCTTGCTTGCTTTTAGTAAACTCAATCATCATTTCTTCCAAATTCACTCTTTTCTCATTCAGCATTCATTGACTTTTTTGACATTTCATCATTGACTATGTGTTAGGAACTAGGGATACAGCTACAAGTAAATCACAAGTGGTTCCTGATTTCATGGAATTTACAATCTCAGAATATTGGGAAAGTGTTACCCTTGGGTAAAGGTTTCCTCTATGGTTCAGTGGGTAAGGAATCTGCCTGCAATATAGGAGATGCTGGGGATATGGGTTTGATCCCTGGGTCAGGAAGATCCCCTGGGGGAGGTCATGGCAACCGTCTCCAGTATTCTTGCCTGGAGAATCCCATAGAATGAGGAGCCTGGAGGGCTACAGTCCAAAGGGCCCCAAAGTGTAGGACACAACTGAGTGACTAATCAGGCACACACACTTGGGTAAAGCATTAGTAGAGGAACGTTAAACAAACCAAGTTATCCTTAAAATACATAAAAACCAAGATAGAAAACTTATCAGCATCTTATAGTCATATATTACTGACATCATGATTGCGTTCCTGGGAACAAAATCTCTTCTCCTGGCTGTGATGTGTACATCTGCCTCCTCTATTTTCACCACTCATTTTATTGATTGAGAATTTTGGATCTGTCAGTAAACCGATCTGTAATACATGCTCCAAAGTAAGATGAACTTATTTAATCTGGAGTGTACCTCATAGCAGCTCTAAGGCTTTGGGCAAGACATGAATAGGTCTGTGCCCTAATTTCATTGTTGTTAGAATGGGAATAAAAATAAGACTTCCCTCATACGTTGTGGTAGAGACTAAATAAATCGATTCATATAAAGCACTCAGAACTTTAGAACTACTTCATTTGTCTCATAATAAGAACTTGATAAATTATAACTATATATAATCTGCACTTTAGTTAACACCCTGTACTATTATTCTCCAGTGAGCATATTGTTTTCCAGTTTTATTGAGATATAATTGACACACTGCACTGTATAAATTTCAGGTGTACAACACAATGCTTTGACTTATATCATGAAATGATCACAATAGGTTTAGAGGATACCCATCATCCCATATACATACAATATCAAATAAATAGAAAAAAAAAAAAAAACTTCTCCTTGTGATGAGAACTCTTAGGATTTACTCTCTTAACAACTTTCATTTTTAATATTTGCACGTGTTAAGTCACTTCAGTCCTGTCCTACTCTTTCTGACCCTATGGACTGTGGCTTGCCAGGCTCCTCTGTCCATGGAATTCTCCAGGCAAGAATACTGGAGTGGGTTGCCATGCCCTCCTCCAGGGGATCTTCCCAACCCAGGGATCAAACCCACATCTCTTCTGTCTCCTACATTGGTAGGCATTTTCTTTACCAGTAGCCCACCTTGGAGGTATATTTTATCCTTAGTGCTTAATTTTATAACCAGAAGTTTGTACATTGTGATCATCTTTATTTGATCTCTCCTCCCCCAATCCGCCATCTTTGGTAACCACAAATGTCCTTTTCTATGAGTCTATTTGTTTGGTTGGCTTGTTTTGAAGTATATATCACACCTTCTTCATCCATTCATCTCTTGATGGATACTTAAGTAGTTTCCGTATCTTGGCTACTGTAAATAATGCTTCAGTAAACAGAAGGGTTGTATGTGTCTTTTCAAGTTAGTGTTTCATAGTGGCTGCGCCAATCTACATTCCCATCTGGTGGACATAATTGAATATTGGGCTTACTCCTTCCAAATTTGATTGGGTTACAAAGTTAAACTATAAATCCTACATTTTAATACTTATTTTACTCTGGAGAACTAAAAGAGTGAAAATTCAAGGGGAAGAATTAGGCTTCTATTATCCTCACAGGTGTATTCCCATGAGTAAGTTTCTAAAAAAAAGATTTTTGCTACTGATGGAAACCATAGATCTACAGAAAATTCAATGCCTATATATTCTCGTGTTTCTATTGGCTAAAGCAATACTTCAGAGAAGGCAATGGCACCCCACTCCAGTACTCTTGCCTGGAAAAACCCCATGGATACAGGAGTCTGGTAGGCTGCAGTCCATGAGGTCGCTAAGAGTCGGACACGACTGAGCAACTTCACTTTCACTTTTCACTTTCATGCATTGGAGAAGGAAATGGCAACCCACTCCAGTGTTTTCGCCTGGAGAATCCCAGGGACGGGGGAGCCTGGTGGGAGGCCGTCTATGGGGTCGCACAGAAGCGGATACAACTGAAACGACTTAGCAGCAGCAAAGCACGACTTAGCTGTCTTCACTCCATATTCCTGTCCAGGGTTTGGAAAGAAAAGTGACTTTTAATTTCTTTCCAGAGAAATTTTCATCAGTTGCTCAAACTTTTAATAATATCTAGGCTGACAGTGTGAGCAGAATCTAGGTATATGTTAATAATTTTTCCTCTATTTTCCTACTCCTCATAGATAAGACCTTAGGGAATGTGCATTACAGTTTTTTCTAAAGTGATCTAGAGATTTTGTGATAAAACTCGATTAACCTGGTGCTCTCACACCATGAAATTCCAGCTGGAGGTTGGGTAGGAGTAAATATTAATGCCTTCATTAAATATTTCCTAATCAAATGACCCTGGGACAACTGAACTTACATTATTTAATAAAACTGTAGTCTATTAAGCCAGAATGACGTTGCCACCAATTTAGTCTTGCAACTAGTAGCATTGTTTTTTCGTTACTTAGTAGGTCAAGTTAGAGACATAATAAAAATATTGAATGCATATAATATTCAAGAAATAATGGGTTAGAATTAGTAGAACTAGAATTTTGGCAGTATTTATGAATAAAGATTAAAATGTAAATCTGATAAAGGATACATTTAAAAATATCTAATCTAGTCCCATATTTTAAGTTTCCTGAATATTGTGATACTTTTTTTTTTTTAATTTTATTTTTTAACTTTACAATATTGTATTGGTTCTGCCATACATCAAAATGATTCCGCCACAGGTATACACGTGTTCCCCATCCTGAACCCTCCTCCCTCCTCCCTCCCCATACCATCCCTCTGGGTCGTCCCAGTGCACCAGCCCCAAGCACCAAGTATTGTGCATCGAATCTGGACTGGTGATTCGTTTCATAGTAGACTTCAGAATTCTCTCTCAATTACTAGGTGTGAAAAACATATGAACTAGGAAATTAAAATATTAGTGATAAAACTAGAGCATCATTATTGGATTCTGTATTTAAATCTTTTCTGTCCAGTATTCATACAGTGCTATTAATTTTTTATAGGCAATTAAAGGTAAGCAGGACTTTCCTGATAACTCAGTGGGTAAAGAATCTGCTTGTAATGCAGGAGATGCAGGAGATATGGGTTTGATCCCTGAGTCACAAAGATCCTCTAGAGGAGGAAAATGGCAACCTACTCCAGGATTGTTGCCTGAAAAATCCCACGGACAGAAAAGACTGGCGGGTTACAGTCTAAAGGATCACAAAGAGTTAGACACAACTAAGCAACTAAGTATGCAAAAGTAAGCAACAACAAAAATATATAAAACGACAGGTCTTTACATAAATTCATTTGTTACCTATCGCTATAGCTTGATTTTAAATATTTATCTGAGCTCTTCTATAAAAATACATATAAACTATAGCGGTAAATGATATGAGGTGCTCTGAAAAATATTAATGCTTAATCAGTGGTTCATAAGTCAGAGGAGCAGAGTGGAGCACTGAGTACTCATGACACAGTGCATGAAAATGCAAAAGTCATACAGCATCCAAACCCACAGGGTGACTCAATTTGGCATCAGAGTCAGCATAAAGGAATTGATATCTGACCTTTTTCAGGGTAATTGTTAAGGCTGTACTCTCTCTGAAGAGAATTAATGTTAAGTGTGCAACTTTAGCCTGCTACTGTTTTATGAGGCTTGCAAGGATGGATGTAAGATCTCAGTGAAGCTGGTCGTGTGAAGCATATTTAGAAGTGGTTAACAATTTATAAATAATGTGCATCGTTTCCATTTGGTTGTCTGCATCTATGGCAGAGGAGAATTTGAAAGAACCTGAGCCACAAGGCTCAGCACTTTCCTCAAGAAATGTATTATGTGTAAACTTTACAGTGTTTTAGCTGCAGGAGCAAGAGAGAATGTGCAGAGGATGAAATTCACCATTTTTAAAGCACCAAAGTCAGGCGTTGAAACTGAAATACTTCAAAGATATAAGAACAAAATTTAACACAGCATTTCTAGTGTACTCTGCATGAGATAGAAAAACAGATACTTACAGGCTACTTAATTATATTCACTACATTTTTTTAGGTATCCTGTGTTTGTTTGTATTTGAAATCATAATGATTTAAGATTTGAAGACCTTTATCTTCTTTTCTAAATATTAATGCTCAGCTATATACACAGCTCATGCAAGTAATTACACTTTATTCTATTATATATGTTTTTATTGCAGAGGAAGAGAGAAGGTCTTACAGTTCTCCTGTTTTGTTTGTTTTTTTCACTATTCTCAAGTTTTTAAAAATCTATGGTATTTAGATGATATCTCTTTAAATTACCAAAAGCAAACGTGCAATTGCATTGATTTTTTTTTCATAATAAGAATACTATTTTCTAATTACTGAGGAAATTAGTAAGGGCAGGAGGTAGTTATGAAATATAACCAAATTAATTTAGTGATTAAATAATTCCCTCTTGTTTTGGATAAAGGTATCTATAAAATTTTAACTCTGTAATAATTATATTAGCTTCTTCCTATTCTCTATGTGTTTTAGATAGGTCAGATAGTATTTAATAATAAATCTAACAAAGCTGAAGTTGTTAGCAATAAATAAAACAATTTAAAAAAATTAATAAACTAAATGCCTTTCTTCACACTTTTAGAAAGTATTCTATGGGATATTTATGTTATCTTTATATGTTGTTGTTATTCACTCCCTCAGTCATGTGCAACTCTTTGGAACCCCATGTATTGCAGCGCAACAGGCTTCTCTGTCCTTCACCATCTCTGTGAGCTTTCTTAAACTCATGTCCATTGAGGTAGTGATACCATCCAACCACCTCATCCTCTGTTGTCCCCTTTTCCTCCCACCTTCAATCTTTCCCAGCAGCAGGGACTTTTCTAATGAGTCAGCTCTTTGCATCAGGTGGCCAAAGTATTGGAGCTGCAGCTTCAGCATCAGTTCTCCAAAGAATATTCAGGATTGATTTCCTTTAGGATTGACCGGTGGTTTCTTTGCAGTACAAGGGACCCTCAGGAGTCTTCTCCAACACCACAGTTCAAAAGCATCAATTATTCGGCACTCAGCTATCTTTACAGTCCAACTCTCACATGCATATGTGATTACTGGAAAAAACATAGCTTTGACAAAACAGAACTTTGTCAGCAAAGTAATGACTCTGCCTTTTAATATGTTTTTTGGGTTTTTCAGAGCTTTACTTTCAAGGAGAAACTGTCTTTTATTTCAAGGCTGCAGTCACCATCTGCAGTGATTCTGGAGCCCAAGAAAATGAAGTCTGTCATTGTTTCCACTGTTTCTCCATATATGTGCCATGAAGTGATGGGACAGATGCCATGATCTCAGTCTACTGAATGTTGATTTTTAAGCCAGCTTTTTCACTCTCCTCTTTCACTTTCATCAAGAGGCTCTTTAGTTCTTCTTCACTTTCTGCCATAAGGGTGGTGTCATCTGACTATCTGAGGTTATTGATATTTCTCTTGGTAATCTTGACTTTAGCTTGTGCTTCATCCAGCCTGGCATTTTGCATGACATACTCTGCATAGAAGTTAAACAAGAAGGGTGACAATATATAGACTTGGCCAATCCTTTTCCAGTTTGGAACGAGTCTGTTGTTCCATGTCCAGTTCTAACTGTTGCTTCTTGACCTGCATACAGATTTGTCAGGAGGCAAGTTAGATGGTCTGGTTCAGTTCAGTCAGTTCAGTTCAGTCGTTCAGTCATGTCCGACTCTTTGTGACGCCGTGAATTGCAGCACGCCAGGCCTCCCTGTCCATCACCAACTCCTGGGGTCTACTCAAACTCATTCATCCTCTGTCATCCCTTTCTCCTCTTGCCCCCAATCCCTCCCAGAATCAGGGTCTTTTCCAATGAGTCAATTCTTCCCATGAGGTGGCCAAAGTACTGGAGTTTCAGATTTAGCATCAGTCCTTCCCATGAACACCCAGGACTGATCTCCTTTAGAACTGCCTGGTTGAATGTCCTGCAGTGCAAGGGACTCTCAAGAGTCTTCTCCAACACCACAGTTCAAAAGCATCAATTCTTTGGCACTCAGCTTTCTTCACCGTCCAACTCTCACATCCATGCATGACCACTGGAAAAACCATAGCCTTGACTAGATGGACCTTTGTTGGCAAAGTAATGTCTCTGCTTTTCAATATGCTATCTAGGTTGGTTGTAACTTTCCTTACAAGGAGTAAGCATCTTTTAATTTCATGGCTGCAGTCACCATCTGCAGTGATTTTGGAGCCTCCCAAAATAAAGTCTGACACTGTTTCCACTGTTTCCCCATCTATTTCCCATGAAGTGATGGGACCAGATGCCATGATCTTAGTTTTCTGAATGTTGAGCTTTAAGCCAACTTTTTCACTCTCCTCTTTCACTTTCATCAAGAGGCTTTTTAGTTCCTCTTCACTTTCTGCCATAAGGGTGGTGTCATCTGAGGTTATTGATATTTCTCCCAGCAATCTTGATTCCAGTCTGTGCTTCTTCAGCCCAGCATTTCTCATGATGTACTCTGCATATAAGTTAAATAAGCAGGGTGACAATATACAGCCTTGACGAACTCCTTTTCCTATTTGGAACTAGTCTGTTGTTCCATGTCCAGCTCTAACTGTTGCTTCCTGACCTGCATATAGGTTTCTCAAGAGGAAGATCAGGTGGTCTGGTATTCCCATCTCTTTCAAGAATTTTCCACAGTTTATTGTGATCAACACAGTCAAAGGTTTGGCATGTCAATAAAGCAGAAACGGATGCTTTTCTCGAACTCTCTTGCTTTTTCCATGATCCAGCAGATGTTGGCAATTTAATCTCTAGTTCCTTTGCTTTTTCTAAAATCACCTTGAATATCTGGAAGTTCATGATTCATGTATTGCTGAAGCCTGGCTTAGAGAATTTTGAGCATTACATTACTAGCGTGTGAGATGAGTGCCATTGTGAGATGAGTGCCATTGTAGTTTGAGCATTCTTTGGCATTGCCTTTCTTTGGGATTGGAATGAAAACTGACCTTTTCCAGTCCTGTGGCCACTGCTGAGTTGTCCAAGTTTGCTGGCATATTGAGTGCAGAACTCTTACAGCATCATCTTTCAGGATTTGAAATAGCTCAACTGGAATTCCATCACCTCCACTATCTTTGTGGGTGGTGATGCTTTCTAAGGCCCACTTGACTTCACATTCCAGGATGTCTGGCTCTAAGTGAGTGATCACACCATCATGATTATCTGGGTCGTGAAGATCTTTTTTGTACAGTTCTTCTGTGTATTCTTGCCATCTCTTCTTAATATCTTCTGCTTCTGTTAGGTCCATACCATTTCTGTCCTTTATTGAGCCCATCTTTGCATGAAATGTTCCCTTGGTATCTCTAATTTTCTTGAAGAGACCTCTAGTCTTTCCCATTCTGTTGTTTTCCTCCATTTCTTTGCATTTATCACTGAGGAAGGCTTTCTTATCTCTCCTTGCTATTCTTTGGAACTCTTTATTCAGATGCTTATATATTTCCTTTTCTCCTTTGCTTTTCGCTTCTCTTCACAGTTGTTTGTAAGGCCTCCTCAGACAGCCATTTTGATTTTTTGCATTTCTTTTCCTTGGGCATGGTCTTGATCTCTGCCTCCTGTACAATGTCACAAACTTCCATCCATAGTTCTTCAGGCACTCTATCAGATCTAATCCCTTGAATCTATTTGTCATTTTCACCGTATAATTGTAAGGGATTTGATTCAAGTTATACCTGAATGACCTAGTGGTTTTCCCTACTTTCTTCAATTAAGTTTGAATTTGACAATAAGGAGCTCATGATTGGAGCCCCAGTCAGCTCCCAGTCTTGTTTTTGCTGACTATGTAGAACTTCTCTATCTTTGACTGCAAAGAATATAATCAATCTGATTTTGATATTGACCATCTGATGATGTCCATGTGTAGAGTCTTCTCTTGTGTTGTTGGAAGAGCATGTTAGAAAGATGCAGTTGATATCAATCAAAAAGGGCTTGGTTTTAAAAGTGGAACTTGAATTAAACTCCCATCATATCTTATAAAAAGAAAAATTTGGAAATTTGTTCATGACTTTTATTTTGCAACTTACAACATGAAAAACTTGCTGGGAAACCCTTCAAGGGAAATTAGCTATTAAAGTCCCCAAATGATCTTTATCATAAGGCAACTTTTCTTCCAAGGCAGTCTCGCAGCTTTGACCCTAATAACTGTATATTAGTGAGGTACATACTGGAATATTTGAAAACTGTACAACTAACAGTGATTTCTTCGAACAAGAACTCGAAAATTTCTCAATGACATTTTAGAAGGTTATGTGAATTCTCGTTTAACAAAAGAAACACCAGTAAATCACTTAAATTCACTCTGCTGCAGTGGTTGTGGTATTCTAGCCTTTACTGAGAGCTTATTTGGTCCACTTACTGACTTAAATAATGATAAAGACATTGAGCAGGCTAAAATGTTGCAGCTTGATTCAGAATGTCACTCTCAACTTCAGTACCTCCACATCTGCTTCATCTGTGTCACTTACTCAATATCTGCTGCTGAGTCACTTCAGTCGTGTCCGACACTGTGTGACCCCATAGACGGCATTCCATCTATGGAATCCACCAGGATGCCCTGTCCCTGGGATTCTCCAGGCAAGAACACTGGAGTGGGTTGCCATTTCCTTCTCCAATGTATGAAAGTGAAAAGTGAAAATGAAGTCGCTTAGTCGTGTCCAACCTTCAGCGACCCCATGGATTGCAGCCTTCCAGGCTCCTCCATCCATGGGATTTTCCAGGCAAGAGTACTGGAGTTGGGTGCCATTGCCTTCTCCGTACTCAATATCTAACAAACTGTATTTCCAGGAAGCAACTCTCAACTGTGGCACAGTTATTTCACAGGTGCTAACAGATCACAAACACTACTACTTTCCAACTTGAAAGTTTTACTTACATATGAATGAAGTTTCAAAGAAACAGGCATCTGGTTCCTTTATAAACCTGTGAGTCTTCCTTCCTTTTGGCATTGCAGTATTATTTATTCTTTTGGCATTGCCTTCTGGGTCAGAAGGGTCCTTCTCTTAATCATTTTTCTTACAGAATAATTTATGAGGATCAGAATCAAAGGAATAGTGGTATTTTAAGCTTCCCATGAAATCTAATTTTAAACTTTATTATAAAAGAAATACATCCTGACTATAGAATCAAAATAATCTCTGATCTTGCTACCCATAAGTAAGCATGAGTGCATGCTAAGTTGCTTCAGTTGTGTCCGACTCTTTGTGACCCTGTGGACTGTAGCCGCCAGGCTCTTCTGTCCATAGAACTCTCCAGTCAAGAATACTGCAGTGGGTAGCCAAGCCCTCCTCCAGGGGATCTTCCCAACCCTGGGGTAGAACCTGTTTCTCTCATGTCTACTGCATTGGCAAGTGAGTTCTTTTTCACTGGCACCACCTGGGAGTCTCATATCCATAAGTATAACTTTTGCAAAAACAAACAGCCTCTGATGTTTTCTCATTTGAATTACAGACATACTAACAGAAACATATGCATATCTTTTGTTTTGCTGAAAGAACATGGGATCAGTTTATAGATGTGGTCTTCTAATTTTTATTTAATATTATGACTTTTTAATCCCACTACAAATGTTCTTCTAAAGAATTTTATTGAATACAAAACATTCCAATGATGTGTTTAATTTTATTTAACCATGTCCCTGTGATGAATTTATCTGTCATATACAGGTTTTCTTTGCTATTGGAAAGTAGAACATTCTTCTGAGAATTTTCATAAGCCCAAATGGCATAAAGTGAAGACATAATTACCTTAGGACACATATTAAAATACTGGATACACAAAGCAAATTAAGATTAAAGCACAGATGTTCACAGACACAGTTAAAGCTTTGGTGGCCTGATGCTAAGATGTTGAGTGTAGTTCCCGGCAAGGAGCATGGGGTGTCATATTCAATGCTCTCGGTGTGCACCGCCTCTAGTAAATGCTAGTCTTGTTACACAATAAATGCTCAATGCTATTTTCTTTCTTTTTTTTCTTTTTTTTTAAAGTTTTTCCACAAAAGCAAAACTCTTCCCATTTCTCTTGTATTAGTGAAAAGAAGTACTAATGCAAGTCTTTTGTAAAAGCAAAGTGATGGATGTAAAGTGAACTTTCTCAAAGCAAGGGATATCTGTATAACAATGCAGGAAGACCTGTGTACATAAATCTCTATGTGACTAATAATTTCCTTAGAAGAACATTGTAGAAGTGGAATTTCTGAATATGAAGATAGTTCTGGTTAGGATTTTTTTCTTGGAGCTTTGATTTAGTTATATTCCTGCTACCATCATAAGATAGCAGTGATTTTAGACATTTTTAATGGAATTTGTATTCCATTTTATTAGGTCATTGCAATATTGATTATTGTTTTAAATACAATAGTGGAAAATCCTATTTCATCATTGCTCGAACTTACATTTTGGTAAAACAAAAGTTATAAATCATATGATTCATTTTTCCATATGTATTTCTGCTATATACAATAGTTATTCTTTTTTCCTAATGAGTTATTATTTCTTTTTCATGATTCTTAAAAGCATTTTGTATACTATGGTCATTAATGATTCCATTTGCTAGAGTGTTCATTTTAACTTGGCGAGAGTGTGCTATAGAACTAAAATTGACAGTTTTATGTAGGCGAGTTTATTGATCATTTTCTTAATGGTTCTCCATCCTTTTCCTTCCTTCCTCCTTTCATTATTTCCTTTATTTCTTTTGCCTTTTTAATTTCTTTTTTTAACTTATGACCATTTTAAGAATTTAGCTGTAAAAATATTAGTATGATTGACCGTAAAAGCAACACATATATTGAATTTTCTGTGTGCTATTTTCAAATCTAATTTAATTTCATATTAGCCTAAGATGATGCAAATTTTATTATTTTTTCAGAAGAAAAGGACAAAAATTTTTAATATTATTGTAAAGTTCCAAAATTTTTAGAATATCTAAGAGGTGGTATCAGTTTTATTTATTCTTATTTCAGGTACAAAATTGCCTGAGATGAGGAGTGATTCATCTTGGGATGAGAAGGCCAGTGACTGTTTAATCCAAATTAATAAATCAGTCAGTTCAGTTGCTCAGCCGTGTCTGACTGTAACCCCATGAACCACAGCACTCCAGTCCTCCCTGTCCATCACCAACTCTTAAATCAAACCCACAGGGCAAAAAATTCTGTTTAAACTGCACTAAGAAGAACATTTTAAGGCCAATGTGTGCGTGTGTGTGTGTGTGTGCACGCACACATGTGCGTGCACATGTGCATGCACTCAGTCGTATCCTACTCTTTGAGATCCCATGGTCTGTAGCTGGACAAGGTTTTCTCTCTATGGAATTTTCCAGGTCATTGTGGCCTCATGTGGCTTTACAGTAAAGGCAAATCTTCCTTACAAGCAATGCTTAAAAATCTGCATTATTATTGGTATCTTACATGATATCAAAACATACCTTCTTAAAGTTTTGAGATTGTCACTAAGCCCATTTAGCACTGAACACACTTGGTTGTGACTACAAGTTTTAATTTCATGACAATGCAAAAAATTCTAACTTTTTGGGTGACATTTTTCTTTCTCTTTTTCTTAATGACAGTTGGTCAGTGGCTAAGGCTCAGTGACATTTATCAGCTACCTAATTAAAATGTAGACCCTTTTATAATAATTGCAAATGTGACCTTCATTTGTGTGTTTTTGCTAGCTAGCATGTTTAGCCAAATGTCACAAAGAACCCTAATCCATTCCTTCCCATAATGTTTAATTATGTCATATTGAAAATGTTCATTCTTCAGTTACCATGGTTTATAAAATCACAGCTTCCCTGGGGAGTGGGGAGTTATACTAATGAGCAGTGATTGCAAGGCTGTGTCTACAAGCTGCCAAAACAACTACCTGAAAAGCAAAAATTCATTAAATTAACAAGTTGGTTTGCCTTCATGATTCCGAACAGTTGCTCTGATTCACTTTTCTCTATATAAATAAGCACTTCACAGACATGGTCTCAATTGTTTTGTTTTTCTGTCAGAACAGTCCAGATATCTCCTCTCACCTTTCAGATCTGTGTATCTTACTAATTGCACAGGTGAATTATCCTACTGAATGTTCCACAGATATTTGCAACTTTACCCAATCTCCATACTTTCCAAGTTCTACCTTCTCCATACCAATAAGCCGTGCTCTAGTTAGCTCTTTTCTCCAAATGTCTCCCTGGATCCTTTCATTCCATGCTCCAGTTCCATGAAAGTCATGTTTCTAATGCAGAAATCTGATCATGTTACCTACCTGTCCAAGGCAAAGCAAATCTTTAAATCTTCAAGGCAAAGAAAACTTTTCTTCTGAGAGGCAAAGTACTTCTTTCATACTTGCCTGAATTCATATCTTTTTGTTCCTGTCTTCCTTCTCTGAAATTTTAATCAATCATTAATGAATTACAGACAGTTTTCAGATAAATCTGGCCATACTTCCTTCACAGCCTTTGTACTTGCTATTTCTCTAATGCTTTTATGCGTTAATTATGAAGCAGTGAAAATTTTATAAAATGTAATTTTAGGAAGGTTCCATCTATATATAACTAATCACTGTTATTTATAGAACTAAAAGTTTATGAACCATTTTATCTTGGCTTATAAAATATCATTCCTATTCAAGGATAGAATCAAACACATGTTAATATATAAATTTAATTTTTATTAAATTAAAAAAATATTTTAGGACTCCCATATTATGAGATTTTATCTGTACTAAGTTGGATATGACTGAGTGGCTGAACTGAACTGAAGTAAACATTGTAGAGTTGATGAAAAGAAATCTGTTCACTTGAAACTATTCTTTGCAAGTAGTTGAAAGTGAAAGTGAAAGTTGCTCATTTGTGTCTGAATCATTGTGACCCCATGTACTGTATAGTCCATGGAATTCTCCAGGCCAGAATACTGGAGGGGGTATCCTTTCCCTTCTCCAGAGGATCTTCCCAACCCAGGGGTTGAAACCAGGTCTCCTGCATTGCAGGTGGATTCTTCACCAATTGAGCCACAAGGTAAGCCCAAAAATAGTGGAGTAGGTAGCCTATCCCTTCTCTAGCAGATCTTCCTGATCCAGAAATCAAACAGGGGTCTCCTGCACTGCAGGTGGATTCTTTACCAACTGAGCTATGAGGGAAGCCCTCGCAGGTAGTTATGAGGTAACAAATATAAAATTAAATCTATCACAATATCAAAGTGAATACTTTACTAAGATTTTTTCCCTAAAAAAAAAAAAAAATGCATGTCAATATAATGCTAATGTTTGAGTGAACCTATAGAATTGGGATAATTGATTTGTTAGGTATAATTTTAGAGTTTAAAATGTGTTTTTGAAGAGCAGCAACAACTTAACTTTTTTTTGGTAAATTACACTAGTCCCAAAGTACAGAGGTGAGAGTTGGACTATAAAGAAAGCTGAGTGTCCAAGAACAGATGCATTTGAACTATGGTGTTGGAGAAGACTTTTGAGAGTCTATTGGACTGCAAGGAGATCCAACCAGTCAATACTAAAGGAAATTGGTCCCGAATATTCATTGGAAGGACTGATGCTGAAGCTGAAACTTTGGCCACCTGATGCAAAGAACTGACTCATTGGTAAAGACCCTGATGCTGGGAAAGACTGAAGGCAGGAGGAGAAGTGGATGACAAGGGATGAGATAGTTAGATGGCATCACCGACTCAATGGACTTGATTTTGAGCAATCCTCTGGAAGTTGGTGATGGCAAGGACGCTTGGTATGCTGTAGTCCATTCAGTCACAAATACTCGGACACAACTGAGAGACTGAGCTGAACTACTCACAAATATCACATTATTTCTTTGTAAAACTGCTGAGCCAAGTTTAGATTTTCAATGGAAGCAGTGATACTTTGTTAAGGAGACTAGACATTTGGTCAATTCATTTTTCTTTGCCCAATTTATTGAATATGATTTCCCTAGGATGTATTTACCATATTATAAACAATATTAAATTCTTAGCCACATTTAAGTCTGTTAATTACTCTTCTGATTTAATAAAGTGAAGTATATAGAAAAGAGACTAACAATCATTTGGTAAAAGTAGAACTCTGAGGACATTTTTTCACTCAAATGTTTTCTAAACATTTACATTTTCATGATAGAGATAAAGGAAAAAAATTTCAAAGCCCCAGCTGTTTCTGATCTCAAGTGAGGAAACATGTTACCTTGTGATTGAGGTACTAACATGATGAGACCTGATTGGTGGAAGACAATATATTTAAGAGGAAAAATGATTAAAATATGTAACAGTTCAACACTGAAGAAAATATCTTTCAAAATACAACATATGGTAAAATTATAAGAATTTCATCAAGTCTAGAAGAAATCATATAGTTTTTAGAAATAAAGTAAGTGATTATTTAATTTTCCATTAATTCTACAGTAAGTGTGTAACACAGTGGTCATAGCAAACACCCTCTTCCAACAACAGAAGAGAAGTCACTACACATGGACATTACACATTACCAGATGGTCAACACCAAAATCAGATTGATTATATTCTTTGCAGGCCAAAGATGGAGAAGTTCTCTACAGTCAACAAAAACAGACCAGGAGTTGATAGTGGCTCAGATCATGAATTCCTTATTGTAAAATCCAGATTTAAATTGAAGAAAGTAGGGTAAAACACCTCACTATTCAAGTATGACCTAAATCAACTCCCTTATGATTATACATTGGAAGTGACAAATAGAGTCAAGGGATTAGATCTGAGAGACAGAGTGCCTGAGGAACAATGGATGGAGGTTCATAACATTGTACAGGAAGCAGTGTTCAAAACCATCTCCAAGAAAAAGAAATGGAAAAAGGCAAACTGGTATTCTGAGTAGGCCTTACAAATAGCTGAGAAAAGAAGAGAAGCTAGAGGCAAAAGAGAAAAGGAAAGATTACCCATTTGAATGCAGAGTTCCAAAGAATAGTAAGGAGAGATAAGAAAGCCTTCATCAGTGATCAATGCAAAGAAATAGAGGAAACAACAGAATG
This sequence comes from Bos javanicus, assembly GCF_032452875.1. Lineage (NCBI taxonomy): Eukaryota > Metazoa > Chordata > Mammalia > Artiodactyla > Bovidae > Bos > Bos javanicus. Next base: position 9,418,841 of record NC_083882.1, read on the forward strand.
ACAAAGACTAAAGATCTCTTCAAGAAAATCAGAGAAACCAAGGGATGATTTCATTCAAAGATGGGCACAATAAAGAATAGAAATGGTATGGACCTAACAGAAGCAGAAGATATTAAGGCGAGGTGACAAGAATACACAGAACAACTATAAAAAATGATCATCATGACCCAGATAACCACGATGGTGTGATCAATCACCTAGAGCCACACATCCTGGAATGAGAAGTCAAGGAGGCTTTAGGAAGCATCACTACAAACAAAGCTAGTGGAGGTGGTGGAATTCCAGATGGGCTATTTCAAATCCTGAAAGTTGATGCTGTGAAAGTGCTGCACTCAATATGCCAGCAAATTTTGAAAACTCAGAAATGGCCACAGGACTTAAAAAGGTCAGTTTTCATTCCAATCCCAAAGAAAGGAAATGCCAAAGAATGTTCAAACTTCTGCACAACTGCAGTCATCTCACATGCTAGCAAGGTAATGCTCAAAATTCTCCAAGTCAGACTTCAATAGCATGTGAATCGTGAACTTTCAGGTGTTCAATCTGGATATATAAAAGGCAAAGGATTGCTTCCATGTCCTGGCTATTATAAACAGTGCTGCGATGAACATTGGGGTACACGTGTCTCTTTCCCTTCTAGTTTCTTCAGTGTGTATGCCCAGCAGTGGGATTGCTGGATCATAAGGCAGTTCTATTTCCAGTTTTTTAAGGAATCTCCACACTGTTCTCCATAGTGGCTGTACTAGTTTGCATTCCCACCAACAGTGTAAGAGGGTTCCCTTTTCTCCACACCCTCTCCAGCATTTATTATTTGTAGACTTTTGGATCGGAGCCATTCTGACTGGTGTGAAATGGTACCTCATAGTGGTTTTGATTTGCATTTCTCTGATAATGAGTGATGTTGAGCACATATACACAATGGAGTATTACTCAGCCATTAAAAAGAATACATTTGAATCAGTTCTAATGAGGTGAATGAAACTGGAGCCTATTATACAGAGTGAAGTAAGCCAGAAGGAAAAACACCAATACAGTATACTAACGCATATATATGGAATTTAGAAAGATGGTAACAATAACCTGGTGTACGAGACAGCAAAAGAGACACTGATGTATAGAACAGTCTTATGGACTCTGTGGGAGAGGGAGAGGGTGGGAAGATTTGGGAGAATGACATTTAAACATGTAAAATATCATGTAGGAAACGAGCTGCCAGTCCAGGTTCGATGCGCGATGCTGGATGCTTGGGGCTGGTGCACTGGGACGACCCAGAGGGGTGGTGTGGGGAGGGAGGGGAGAGGAGGGTTCAGGATGGGGAGCACATGTGTGCCTGTGGTGGATTCATTTTGATGTTTGGCAAAATAATGCAATTATGTAAAGTTATAAAATAAAATAAAATTTAAAAAAATAAAATAAAATGCAAACATGCTCCCCCCAAAAAAAATAAAATAAAAAAGGCAAAGGAACTGGAGATCAAATTACCAACATCCATTGTATCATAGAAAAGCAAGAGAATTCCAGAAAAGCATCTACTTCTGTTTTACTGATTACACCAAAGCCTTTGGCTGCATGGATCAGAAGAAACTGCGGAAACTTCTTAAAGAGATGGGAATATCAGACCACCTTACTTGCCTCCTGAGAAATCTGCATGCAGGTCAAGAAGCAACAGCCAGCACCAGACATGGAACAACAGACTGGTTCAAAATTGGGAAAGGAATATGTCAAGGCTGTATATTTAACTTACATGCAGAGTACATCATGAGAAGCGCTGAGCTGGATGAAGCACAAGCTGGAGTCAAGATTGCCAGGAGAAATATCAATAACCTCAGATATGCAGATGAGACCACCCTTATGGCAGAAAGTGAGGAGGAACTGAAGAGCCTCTTGATGAAAGCGAAAGAGGAGAGTGAAAATGCTGGCTTAAAACTCAACATCAAAAAACTAATATTATGGCATCTGGTCCTATCACTTCATGGCAAATAGATGGGGAAACAATGGAAACAGTGACAGACTTTATTTTGGGGTCTCCCAAATCACTGCAGATGATGGTTGAAGCCATGAAATTAAAAGATGCTTGCTCCTTTGAAGAAAAGCTATGACAAACCTAGACAGCATATTAAAAAGCAGAGACATTACTTTGCCAACAAAGGTCCATCTAGTCAAAGCTATGTTTTTTCCAGGAGTCATGTATGGATGTGAGACTTGGACTATAAAGATAGCTGAGCACCGAAGAATTGATGCTTTTGAACTGTGGTGTTGGAGAAGACTCTTGAGAGTCCCTTGGACAGCAAGGAGATCCAAGCAGTCAATAAAGGAGATCAGTCCTATTGCTGAAGCTGAAACTCTAATAATTTGGCCACCTGATGTGAAGAGCCTACTCCTTAGAAAAGACCCTGATGCTGGGAAAGTTTGAAGGCAGGAGGAGAAGGGGATAACAGAGGATGAGATGGTTGGATGCATCACCAACTTAATGGACATGAATTTGAGCAAATTAAGTGAGATGGTGAAGAACAGGGGAGCCTGGCACGCTGCAGTCCATGGGGTCGCAAAGAGTCAGGTGTGACTGACTAAACAACAACAACAAATTTGGCCAACAGGTAGTTAAAGAAAAATTTTAACAACTGCATTTCTTAGTGATAGGTATTATGTGTTTTCTCACAGGAATCTTTAGCAGAATCTGCATAAAAAGTAGAGCTCCTTTCTGTTGCAATAACATAAAATGTTGAATTAACCCCCCACAGGGCCTACCACAGTGCTTTGTATGTGGTCAGTTCAGAATAAGTGTTGCCGAATAGAAGAGAATCCTAAAAACAAAAGTATAATTGCTTTTCTATAATTTCTCAGAGAAAAATAACATACAAAAGATAATTTGCTCATGAGCTCTACAATGAATTAAAGAGATAGTCCTACAGCTGTATAAGAATTTATATATCCAAAAGTTTTGTCTTAAAATTCTTACTTCTTTTAGTGATACTGACTTTTAATGCCAAAAACGATTTTTGAACTCTTATTTTGAAATGGCCTCCATGGACTTAGGAATTTAGGGTTATACATTATTAAGAAAAAAAACAGCTTTATTTATAATAATAAAAAGCAATGAAACTTAATGGTCAGATGGAATTCATTAAAAAAGAAATTTGGAGTGAAAAATATTGAGATTAGGAGATCTGAAAATAAGTTTCATCAGGAGAAACTGTACAAACTTTCCAAATCAGAGAGACATAGACCCAGAGAGTAAGAATTGGAAGAAAGACCTGGGAGATAAGTCAAGGCTAAGTTCTGGAACTTTTTGCTTTCTCTTGACCATGGAAGTAAGATGAGCCAAGAATACAGAGGGTGTTTAACCCAGTTATGCTAAGATTTCAGTAAAGGCTGTGTAATTTAGATACCATATCCTAGTTGTCCCAGCATTATAATGAGAGAATCGACATTCAAATAGAATCAGATCTGTGTATGGTCAGTTAGCTCCGTATTTTGGTAAAGCTTGGGGATAAGTTCTTTAAGGATAAGTCATATATTTACAGTAAGATCCTGAGTGAAAATTTGAGTTATGCATTAAAGTCTTAATTACAGGTATAATGCATATTTGATTTATTTTTCTACTGGTTCTGGTCAAAATTAGTGGTTAAGAGTCATGTGTATCTGGATTATCTTAATTCTTACACCTGGTAATGTGTAAGAATTACACATTACACATTACAATTTTCTTTTTCTTCTCAAAAGGAAAATAGAATTGCAAAGTGTTTACAAATATTTCTGCTTTTTTTCTTCTTCAGCTTACTAGAATTACAATTCCTTAACTAGAAAGGTCAACTAAGTGACACAGTGAAATATTAAACCATTGCTTGCTCATTTTCTTTTCTGTTTGGTTAAAACCTGAGGTCATAACCTCAAATATAATCTCATTGTTAGAAATACAGGCTTAACACTATCCTGTATAAGTGACATTTTAGAAAGATCCATCCCACATGACAAAATGAGAAGATTTTTAACATGGAAAATAAATGCAATAAGATTATTTCTGGTATCTTGAACTGATCCTAATATTATGGTCATTGTTTATCTAAAGGAATAAACAAATAGATTGGTTTTTATTCAATGAAACACATTCTTGGCTTTTTCAAAATGTATTTACACAATTTTGTTTTACTATGTGCCTTACTCTTCTTACCTTCTTCAATTCTCCTCTGATTACAATGATCATATCCTTAAAATCAATATTTATATTGATTTCTTAGAAACAAATGAAAAGCTACTATCATTCTATAGCATCGAAAATGCACAACTGATAAGCAGGTTGATAAGACCACCAAAATGGAAATAAAAAATAAAGTATGTATATATGAACATGTTTGACAATCACAACATCAGCAGTTTCATATACTTTTATCTATGTCTCTGAGAAGTAAGATATTTAAATAAGTATTCCTCTATCAATTAGTATACAAATCATTTCCAAATTTTCTAGGATTCGGAAATAAACTGTATGAAATTTCTTAGTCAACTGGATCAGTTGATGACTTTCAGGGATTTTAAATCCCCTAAAATCATGTGTAAAATATTATGCATACAAGCACTTGAGGAAAGATGAGGCTATGAGGGTGCATACCTTTTATCAGATTTTTATAGAAGCTTGGGACACACGAAAATACTAAGTTAAGTAGTTAGTATTTTCAGACACTTTTTTTTTAATAAATATGCAATGTTCTTGGATGTTGAAAGTATGTTGATTCAAATGAAAGCATATAGAACATTATTGAGTATTTCCTGGGTGCCAGGAACTCTGTTAAGTGCTCCAGCACAACGTGGTTAAAGAGGATGCAGATGGGGATGGAGAAGATAAACACATGCATATATTTACTATAATAAGGGATAGCACAAAGTTAATATAATAAAGTACTGGCAAATGATAAGGGGTTAAAGAAAATAATCATAACAAGTGAGAGTAACCTATATGTCCCTTGGTATGGGAGGGTTGTTATGTCATTTATCAATCTTAAAAAGATTTTATTAAGGTATAGATATTACAACTCCATCTTAAATGGTGTCATTGAGTCAAATTTCTGTGATTTATTAGCTACTTTACAGAAACTAAATGCCATGTAATATTGTCTGAGTAATTGTCTGAGTAATTCTCAAAGCAAGTGTTCATGAAAAAGATATAACTATGGGAGGACTGTATACAGCTTCTCTATACAGTCAGCAAAAACATGACCTGAAGCTGACTGTAGCTCAGATCATCAGCTCCTTATTGCAAATTTCAGGCTTAACTTTAAGAAAGTAAGGAAACCACTAGGCCATTCAGGTATGACCTAAATCCAATCCCTTATGATTACACAGTGGAAGTGACAAATAGAGTCAAGAGATTAGATCTGGTAGACAGTGTGCCTGAGAACTATGGACAGAGGATCAAAACACTGTATAGGACTCAGTAACAAAACCATCCTAAAGAAAAATAAATGCAAGAAGCAAAGTGGTTGTCTGAGGAGGTTTTACAAGTAAGTGAGGAAAGAAGAGAAGCAAAAAGCAAGGCAGAAAGACAAAGATATACCTAACAGAATGCAGAGTTCCAGAGATAAGAAGGTCTTCTTCATTGAACAATGCAAAGTACTGGAAAACAATATAATGGAAAAGACTAGAGAAGTCTTCTAGAAAATCAGACGTATCAAGGGAACATTTCATTGCAAGGATGGGCACAATAAAGTACAGAAAGGGTAAGTACATAACAGAAGTGGAAGAGATTAAGAAGAGGTGGCAAGAATATACAGAAGAAAAATGCATTAAAAGGTCTTAATGAATGAGTTGGTGATAGACAGGGAAGCTTGGCATACTGTAGTCCATGGTGTTGCAAAGTGTTGGGCATGACTGAGAGACTGAACTGAATGAATGATCAGGATAACCACAACGGTGTGCCTTACTCACTAGAGTCAAACATCCTGGAGTGTGAAGTCAAGTAGGCCTTAGGAAGCATTGCTACAAATAAAGCTAGTGGAAGTGATGGAATTCCAGCTGAGATATTTCAAATCCTAAAAGATGATGCTGTGGCCTAAAAGTGTGGCACTCAATGTGTCAGAAAATTTGGAAAACTCAGCTGTGGCCAGAGGAATGGAAAAGGTCAGTTTTCATTCCAATTGTAAAGAAGGGCAATGCCAAGGAGTGTTCAAACTACCATACAAGTGTGCTTATTTCCCATGCTAGTAAGGTTATACTCAAAATCCTTAGAGCTAGGCTTCAATAGTATGTGAACCAAGAACTTCCAGAGGTACAATCTGTGTTTAGAAAAGGCAGAGGAACCAGAGATCAAATTGCCAACATTCATTGGATCAAAGAGGAAGCAAGGGAATTCCAGGAAAAAACATCTACTTCTGCTTAATTGATGTCTCAAAAGCCTTTGACTATGTGGATCACAACAAACTGTGGAAAATTCTTAAAGAGATGGGAATATCTATTTTGCTCTTGAGAAGCCTGTATGCTGGTCAAGATGCAACAGCTAGAACCTTACATGGAAAACTGCCTGGTTCAAAACTGGAAAAGGGTACCACAAGGCTCTATATTGTCACCTTGTTTGTTTAACTTATATACAGAGTCAGTGCTTAGGTTCCTCAGTTGCATTTGATTCTTTGCAACCCCATGGTCTTAGCCTGCCAGGCTCCTCTATACATGGGATTTTCCAGACAAGAAAACTGGAGTGGGTTGCTATTTCTTCTTCCAGGGGATCTTCCTGACCCAGGGATCAGACCCGCATCTCCTGTGTTTTCTGCATTGCAGGCAGATTCTTTATTGCTGTGTCATTTGGGAAGCATATATTCAGAGTACATCATAAGGAATGCTGGGTTGGATGACCTACAAACTGGAATTAGATTGCCAGGAGAAATATCAAAAACCTCAGATATGCATATGATACCACTTTAATGCAGAAAGCAAAGAAAACTAGAGCCTCTTGATGAGGGTGAAAGAAGAGTGTGAAAAACCTGACTTAAAACTCAACAATCAAAAAACTAAGATCATGCCATTTGGTCCCATCACTTCATTTCAAATAGAAGGGGAAAAGTGGAAGCAGTGACAGATTTTCTTTTCTTGGGCTCTAAAATCACTTTGGATGGTGACTGCAGCCATGTAATTAAAAGACACTTGCTCCTTGGAAGGAAAGTTATGACACAGCTAGACAGTGTATTAAAAAACAGAGATACCACTTTGTCGACATAGGCCTAGTCAGAACTATGATTTTTACAGTAGTCACGTATGGATGTGAGAGTTGGACCATAAAGAAAGCTGAACACCAATGAATTGATGCTTTCAAATTGTGGTATTGAAGAGGACTCTTGAGACTCTCTGGGACTGCAAGGAGATCCAACCAGTCCATCCTAAAGGAAATCAGCCCTGAATATTCACTGGAGGAATAATGCTGAAGCTGAAACTCCAATACTTTGGCCACCTGATGCAAAGAGTGGACTCATTGGAAAAGACCCAGATGGCTGGGAAAGATTGAGGGCAGGAGGAGAAGAGAGTGGCAGACAATGAGAATGTTGGATTGTATCATCAACTCAATGGACATAAATTTGAGTAAATTTAAGGAGATTGGTGGAGAAGGAAGTGGCAAACCACTCCAGTGTTCTTGCCTGGAGAATCCCAGGGATGGATGGGCCTGGTGGGCTGCCGTCTATGGGGTCGCACAGAGTCAGACACAACTGAAGCGACTTAGCAGCAGCAGGAGCAGGGAGATTGGTGGTTCAGATGGTAAAGTGTCTGCCCGCAATGTTGGAGATCTGGGTTCGATCCCTGGGTCGGGAAGATCCTGTAGAGATGGAAATGGCAACCCACTCCAGTACTCTTACCTGGAAAATTCCATGGACTGAGGAGCCTGATAGGCTCCTCAGTCCATGGCGTCGCAAAGAGTCGGACGCAACTGAGGGACTTCACTTTCACTTTTAGGGAGATTAAGTAAAGCATAAGGAGGAAGCCTAGTGTATTGCAGTCCATATGGTCAAAAAGTCAGACAGGTTTGATCTCCTTGCTGTCTAAGGGACTCTCAAAAGTCTTCTTCAGCATCAGAGTTAAAAATTTTAAAACCAGCTATAAACAACAAAGCACAATGTGTGACTCTACTTCATAAAAACAAACAATGAATAAAACCCACATTCAGTGGGGATCAATTATATTCAAACATTTTAGCAGAAATGCTTACTAATTAAATATTATTTTCCTATTATAATAAAATCAGATGTATGATAGAAGAGAAATACAAAATTTTCCTGAAATTATATGATTACTCAGATTTCATAGCTAATCTTCATAGTGAGCTCTTTTAAGCTACACACAATTATATCCCATTTATGTGGATTCAATCTTAACTGCCCTTTTGAATATTTTATTAAATAAGTTGAGGGTTTCAGTCTTAAGATCCAGTGCACCAACTCATGTTCAAGCCAATCTTTATTCAGACATTTCTAACTTAAAATATATTTAAAAAACTTTCCTTTCCACACAGCTAAAGTCAACATCTCATCTAAGCTCAACTCTAATTATCCCCACTTGAATAAACCTGTTATTATTATTATTAGCCATATTCTATTCTTTTCTTACCATGAACAGCCTCAGCATTGATAAATAATACATATTATCACAACTTTGTTCACATATTTTATAAAATGTAAAGTGCTAATATATATTCTGTTAAGAGAAAAGAAGATCACATGCTTTAAGAATAAGTAATACCTCAAAGAAACCAAAATTAAGAAGGAGAACTTGAAGAGAACAGTTACAAAAAGTATCAGTAATATATCCACAATGTAAAAGAAAAAGCAATATTAGCAAAACACTCTAAAGGCTCATGGCAGTTCCTAAATATCTATATCGAGACTCCTTCTATCTTGAGCAACCACCCTCTTCCTATCCACAGATATACTTCAAGAAACTGGGGAGTTTGAATGTGGGGAGGGAAAGATCAATGTGCCAACAAAACATGTTCTAGGATGTAGTGATGATCCTGCATTAAATGGTGGCAGCTGAACTACCTGCTGCATCAGTTAACAAGGCATCAAATAATGCGATGCATTGTGTGGCCTCAGCAATGTTACAGTTCTGCATAGTATTTTTGTTTTTGTTTTTGCCACTTACAGAGATTTTGCTGTTGCCCACATACTGATGCAATAAGAATTTCCTTTGATCATTAACTGTTTACAACTAGTTGTCAGGTTTTTTGATAAGTAGCTTGTCCTTTAATGCCTTGGTTTCATCATCTGTGTGGTAGGGATTATAACCCTATTCATTATAAAATTGCTTTGAAAACTTAAAGAAAAAATACATGTAAATTGCTTGAACCAGAAATAGTGCTTGGCATACAAAAAGCGCACAATAAATCTCAGCTTTCACTATTACTATTCTAAAGCAAGCTTGGAATTTACCAGTCTACTGCAAAGTTAACCCGAATCAGATTTTGAATCACACGTTCTAAGTAAATGTGACCGAAGAGTGATTGCCAGTTTATTTGGCTCCATAAGAAGGAGAATTTGGAAGCTCTAGAGTTAATGAGACAGTTGAGTTTACAACTGTTCATGAGACAGTTGAGTTTACAACTACTGTAACTGAAATCGATCCAAAATTCTTTCTCATGGAAATTCTTTTTCCACTTGTAAATTCATCCTGAATTATAGAAAAATGAACAAATACCTTGCTCAGAGTGGTACAGTCAATTATTTTATTTTTCTGTTGCCCTAAAGTCTGCAGATTGAATAATACAGACATAATTTACAAAAACAAACTTTTTGTGCATGTGTATATACTTATAGACTTTAAGCATTCACAATTAAATATTAAAATGACTGTAGATTAAAGAAATGCTTTAAAAAGTTGAATTTAGTGATTAGAAGGTAATGTTTTTTTTATTTTCTCATGAGACCTAAAATGGTAGTTTTATTTTGTTTTGTTTCATAGTCTCTTCTGTTCACCTGGATATTGAGAAAAATGATATATCCACCTATCCAGAATTATTTGAGACTGAGCCAAACAAAGTATAAAATTAATTTCCAAACCTCTTTATGCATTTATCAAGTAAGGAATTAAAAAACACTGAGGTTAATTTCAAAAAAGTTCAAAAAATTGTGAAACGTCAATATAGTTGCTTTTGAACTTGCCATTCTTCAACTCCATATCAAAATAGTAATTCTAATTGCAATAATATATTTGTTTTTTCATTTATTACCTGCCCTGGAGAAGTTCTCAGTTAGCAGATTTTCTCAAGTAGGACCTTAATGTACTAAAGTAATGAACTTTAGTTAGACTGCCCCTTTCTGAAACGTAATCACAGTATTTATGGATAAGAACAGGAGTTTAATTTATTTTTATAGCATTCGACAGAGAAGTTATTTATCTCCACAATCTAATGAGGGAAAATAAGATCAAACCACTTCTAGAGCAGCGGCATTCGAGCTTTTATTCATCTACTCCAATGTATATTAGTATTTTTTTAAGAGTACAATGGATAGGAAGATTCTGTTAAACACTCAAATGTATGAATTTATTTAAGCATACAGAAGAGTAAAAAAAAATAGTTTAATTAACTCTGGTGTTAGAATAGGTCATAGACATACACCTAATCATTGTTCATTAATCAAGATAAAAATATTTCTCAATATTTGATATATTCATCTAAACAAATCCAAAGACCTGTACGGTGTATTTATTCAGGACCTATCAAAAAACTGTTCTGAGGAATCCATAACTGATGAAGATTCTCACATTTGATTTCAATAGTTTTCCAAAGGACATTACTCTAATAGAAGGCTAGTTTAATCCAACAATTGCCCAGGATTTGAATACTGCTTTTGGCAAGATGCTTTGGTTTGCAAGGAAGAAACAATTTCAACTCAAGATGAATTAGTCTGTAAAGCCATCTAAGGTTATACAGTTTAAGATACTAAGGATAGAGCAGGTATAAGGGTAATTTATTAGGGCTGCTCAAGATGTAACAGTTACTGCTTTCTTCTCTATGTTTGATGGTGCTGCCAGTTAACAAATTGCTTTCACATATACTATTATATGCAATCTGTATAATAACTGTGTATGAAGTGATTATGTATACATGTACAAATGTATGCAAAAATGATCCGTGAACTATAAAATGTCATATAAATGAGACAGTATAACTAGTGCTATTATTGTCACTCGGTTTGAAATGTTTTGGCAGTACAAATCAACTGTGCTCCACCCGAGGGTTCCTTAGCATTCAAAGTAGAGACATTTGAAGTTCCCAGTTTAACTTCAGTAACCACTTTTATTACTCTAATAGACAAAATTGTCAAGAACAATTTTTTTTTGGTATTTTATCTTGAGAATTAAAAGCTTTTTGATAGAACTTGCAAAAAAAATCCATCGAATCTCTAAGAAGTGATTTATTAGTAAAGTGCAATAGCTAACTATAAATTTCAAACATGTCTGTTTTGAAACTGAGGCCTTGTAGGTGGAATAATTTCTTTCCTTTTCACAAACTTTTGTGTTTGTAATTCATAATTTATCTGTCAGACCAATTCATTTAGTACTGTTTTCTTGTTAAAGGTAAAAAAAGTGTGAGAACAGGGCTGTCATTTCTGTGAGAAAGATGCAAAACACTTCTAATTATGTACAAAATTGCAAATATCCATGGGTAATATATAAACGTGCTAGTTAAAGAACTTGCTGAACTTCAAAATATACTCTTGTCTTATTACAAAACTTACCTTTCTTGAATATAAAATTTTCAGAAGTATAAATATTTCAGTGTATGTAATATTCACTATGATAAATATCTCCTCAATTGAACACCTTTAAATTTGTAATTAAAATCACCAAAATTTGGCTACCTACAAAGTAGAATGGTAGTTCTTCCACTGAAGGAGAACACTTTAAAAGCAAATACAAATTAAAAAAAAAACAAAAACTGAACATAATATGTTGGTTATAAATGGACACTTTCCCAAAAGAAAATAATTTCCTAGAGACAGCAGGAAGTTTGCTTATATCTTATATCATATTGGAGACTAAGCTGTGCTAAGTACCTGAGTTTAAGCAGGCATTAAAAGCAGGTCAAAGTAGTTGTAAATACATTAAGTTTAAAGTTATAAAATATTATTTTTAGCAGACTCTTCTGATTTTTGTGTTCAAACTGGTTGTTGAGTTTCTTATAACAAGATATTCATCCTTCCTCTTCCCCTATGAAGAAAAAGACATTTGTCCACGTGAATGTGTCCGTGGGCTTCTGTCCAGTAGAGGGCACTACTGTATATTTATCCAAGGTCCACTTGACCATTAAAACTTAAAAACAAAATTTTACCAGACAAATACTTTTTTGTCGATTATCATAATGAAGAAAGTGGGATCATAGAGGAAAGAAAGACGAGAGAAAGGGAAAGGGCATTGAGAATAACATTTTATCTTTAAATAACAATATTAATATATATTTTAATATCAGTATGAATTGTTTAAAATGTATTACTAGTCATTTTCTTTTCCCCAAAAAGGACATGGGAGAATTAAAACACATTTGATAACAATAGAGAAAACAACAATTTTAGATAGAATTTTTTGTATAAATGATTTGTTAAAATTGGGCATTAATTTTGAAATCGAATTTCGTTAATACTTAAGTTGTTGTTGTGACTTCCCTCAGAAGCTACTGAAAAGTTTTCCCTGACATTTCTACCTCTCATGAGAACATTAGGTCCTTCCTCCTCTGTGGCTGACAAGTTGTACATGTGGCTCTGTTAACTTACTAATTATCAACATGCTCTAGGGCTACGGAGTCCCTGGTGGCTCAGAGGTTAAAACGTCTGCCTGGAATGTGGGAGACTCGGGTTCGATCCCCTGGAGAAGGAAAATGGCAACCCACTCCAATACTCTTGCCTGGAGAATCCCATGGAGGGCGGAGCCTGGTAGGCTACAGTCCATGGGGTCGCAGAGAGTCAGACATGACTGAGTGGCTTCACTTTGACAACATGGTTAGTTAACAAAAATGAAAACCATTTCAAGAACAGACAAGGTTTTAACCTAGAATGCCAAAGGAGCAATAAAAACAGAAATTCTGTGAAAATATATAACTAAGGTAAATATTGAATTTTCTCAAATAACTCTGAGTAAACAGATATAGATGATTCACTATCAATTCATATTTTGATATCCTATTTTACATTTTTATTTAGGATTTTAAGGTTTTTTTTTTTTTTTTAAATGGAATGCCAAAGAGGGATTCCACTCCTTTCCAGGTGGATCTAGTGGTAAAGAAACTGCTTGCCAATGCAAGAGACATTAGAGACACAGGTTGGATCCTTGGGTCAGGAAGAACCCCTGGAGGAGGGCATGGCAACCCACTCCAGGATTCTTGCCTAGAGAACCCCATGGACAGAGAAGCCTGGCGGGCTACAGTCATAGGGTGGCACATAGTTGGGGATGACTGAAATGACTTAGCACACAGCACGAGGAGGGGAAAAAAATTGTAAGGAAATAACCCCTCTTGTGACAACTTCATTTAAAATAGATTAATACCTAGCACTATAAATTACCATAATGCAAAGCAGCAGCTCAATTTTACTTGTAGACTATACACAAACACGTGGAGAAGGCAATGGCACCCCACTCCAGTACTCTTGCCTAGCAAATCCTATGGATGGAGGAGCCTGGCAGGCTTCAGTCCATGAGGTCACTAAGAGTCAGACATGACTGAGCGACTTCACTTTCAGTTTTCACTTTCATGCATTGGAGAAGGAAATGGCAACCCACTCCAGTGTTCTTGCCTGGAGAATCCCAGGGACGGGGGAGCCTGGTGGGCTGCTGTCTATGGGGTCACACAGAGTCAGACACGACTGAAGCGACTTAGCAGCAGCAGCAGCATACACAAACACAATATATACATATATAGCTCAAACTCTATGTATCTGTTATGCATATGTTCAGAGGAAACTATTTCAAAAACTTTGATTGCATCCAGTATGATAATTTTTTAATTGATTTTAATTGGAGGCAAATTACATTACAACATTGTGGTGGTTTTGTCATACATACACATGAATCAGCCACAAATGTACATGTGTTCCCCCATCCCGAACCTCCCCTTCTAACTCCCTCCCCACCCCATCCCTCTGGGTTGTCCCAGAGTACCAGCTTTGAGTGCCCTGCTTCATGCATTGAACTTGCACTGGTCATCTATTTTACATATGGTAATATACATGTTTCAATGCTATTTTCGCATATCGTCCCACCCTCGCCTTCTCCTACATAGTCCAGAAGTCTGTTCTTTACATTTGTGTCTCTTTTGCTGTCTTGCATGCAGGGTTGTCATTACCGTCTTTCTAAATTCCATATATATGTGTTAATATACTGTATTGACATTTCTCTTTCTGACTTACTTCACTCTGTATAATAAGCTTGAGTTTCATCCACCTCATTAGAACTGACTCAAATGTGTTCTTTCCTTTTGATAGCTGAGTAATATTCCACTGTGTATATGTACCACAGCTTTCTTATCCGTTTGTCTGCTGATGGACATCTAGGTTGCTTTCATGTCTTAGCTATTGTAAACAGTACTGCAATGAACTTTGGGGGCACATGTGTCTCTTTCAATTCTGGTTTCCTCAGTGTGTATGCCCAGAAGTGGGATTGCTGGGTTATATGGTAGTTCTATTTCTAATTTTTAAAGGAATCTCCACACTGCTCTCCATAGTGGCTGTACTAGTTTGCATTCCCACCAACAGTGTAAGAGAGTTTCCTTTTCTCCACACCCTCTCCAGCTTTTATTGTTTCTAGACATTTTGACGGAGAAGGCAATGGCACCCTACTCCAGTACTCTTGCCTGGAAAATCCCATGGATGGAGGAGCCTGGTGGGCTGCAGTCCATGGGGTCGCTGAGTCGGACACGACTAAGCGACTTCACTTTCACTTTTCACTTTCATGCATTTGAGAAGGAAATGGCAACCCACTCCAGTGTTCTTGCCTGGAGAATCCCAGGGACAGGGGAGCCTGGTGGACTGCTGTCTATGGGGTCTCACAGAGTCGGACACAACTGAAGTGACTTAGCAGCAGCAGCAGCAGCAGCAGACATTTTGATGGCAACCATTCTGACTGGCCTGAGGTGGTATCTCATTGTGGTTTTGGTTTGCATTTCTCTGATAATGAGTAACATTGAGCATCTTTTCCTGTGTTTATTAGCCATCTGTATGTCTTCTTTGGAGAACAGACATTTCTTGATTGGCCCATTTTTTGATTGGGTCATTTATTTTTCTGGAATTGAGCTGCTTGTATATTTTGGAGATTAATTCTTTGTCAGTTGTTTCATTTGCTATTATTTCTTCCTATTCTGAAGGCAGCTTTTTCACTTTACTTATAGTTTCCTTCATTGTGCAAAAGCTTTTAAGTTTAATTAGGTCCCATTGTTTATTTTTGTTTTTATTTCTATTACTAATTCTATTTCTCTTAGAGGATTTTGCTGTGATTTATGTCAGAGAGTGTTCTGCCTATGTTTTCCTCCTAAGAGTTTTATAGTTTCTGGTCTTCTGTTTAGATATTTAATCCATTTTGAGTTTATTTTTGTGTATGGTGTTAGAAAGTGTTCTAGTTTCATTCTTTTATAGGTGGTTGACCAGTGTTCCCAGCACCACATGTTAAAGAGATCATCTTTTCTGTATATTTTTGCCTCCTTTGTCGAAGATAGGGTGTCCATAAGTATATCGATTTATCTCTGGGCTTTATATTTTGCTTTATTGATCTATATTTCTGTCTTTGTGCCAGTACCATGCATTCAGTATGATAATTTTTTAAATAAGCTTTAAAGTTTTTTTTTTAATCTTTCTATTTCTCCTACATGATTTAGCTATTTTTTAAAATTGCTGTGTTTATGTTTGATAAAAATGCTTTGATAGATGAAACATTAATCACTATATGTGTTTACATCCATTTAGCTATATTAAATATTAGCCTACTTTCATTTCCAAAATGACATGAAGAGTCATTTTGAATAGTCTGACCAACAGATATGTAATCAATCACATGGTTACATTTATTCCCAGAAAATCTGCATTTCAGAGGTTTTATATCATTTTGCATGGCTTTTTATTTTTAAAGGACAATAAAAAATCATAAAGGAAAATGGCCATATTAAAAAAGCAAGATGTTTTATTTCCTAATGTCATTGGAAATGGGAGACTATACTAGCAGAAAATACAAAAAATGTTTTCACTCAAGGGCAAGTCTTTTTATAGCCAAGCATCATGCCAGTGGCGCAGTAAAACCACTCAGTGTGGCCACAATAATGATCAGTTTGGATTGACTTAGCTACAGAGCATCTGCAGAGACTTAGGGGATTGGCCACAATTCCCTTCTGATGGCTCTGCCAAAGCATGGTCAATTTATTTCAGGCCTGTAGACATGATCTAAGCTAAAGTGATAGTTTCAGTGATTTTAAAATAAATCCTCAAATAAAATGTCTTGAAAATGTACCCAAATCACCAAAAAGTAGATACTTGGGCTATCAATATTTTAAAAATAAAGTTATTTTCCTATATTATATTTGATTATAATGACTTATTGTAGTATCTGGAAAGCAGATTTATTATGGGCAGTCAGAACAGACTCCTATTTCTTATGGAACTGGAATCCTGCTTATTGATAGAGAGAAACTTCTTACACAGCGTAAGAAGTTATAGGGAAAAATGAAGCAAAGAAGTAAATTCAGGAAACAACAGGACAGAAAGGATAGTCACAGATTGCCTACCCCAGACTGCTTTTGAGACAGTTGGGAAGACAAGGCTTCATAGCTCTCATGGAGGCATATGCAGCATTCTGTTTCTAAACAGATTTTATAACATAAAACAAGTTTTCTTACTTCTCTTATCACTTTGCTGAAGATTATGTCCTCAATCACTAAGTTTTGTTGTTTTTTGTTTTTTTTTTAAGCTCTAAGATTTCATGAAACATGATAACCTTTAGAAACAAAGGAAGAGAAATCAGATTCATTACATTCTGAGGATTAAGTAAATTTAGTTTCAACACATGAGAAAAAGCCTAGAGTACTTCAAAACTAACTACTTTAAAATCTCTATATGCTATTTTTCCCATCATTGTAATGACTGCCTGAAGATTTCTTCATACCTAAACAATTATTTGATAAGTGCTTGCAGTATATAAGGTAAAGGTAATTAAAAAATAGTCCTCTCTCCTTAGAAACTCATAATATTATAAAAGTGACTCAGAAATTCAAGTCACTAAAACTTAGTGGGAAGAAATTCTATAAAAGAAAGAGGTAACAAACTTGAAAATGAGATTAAAGTTGGTCCTCATAGACCTTCACATTTTGTGGTGGTCGTCATGTCTGACTCTGGTGACCCCATGGGCTGTAGCCTGCAGGCTTCTCTGCCCATGGTATTTCCCAGGCAGGAAAACTGGGGTAAATTGCCATTCTCTTCTCCAAAGGATCTTCCCAACTCAGGAATTGAACCTGTGTCCCTTATGTTTCCTGCATTTCAGGTAAACTCCTTACCACTGAGCCACCAGGGAAGTCCTTAGTGAAGAAAAAGTGGAGCTGGGGTTTGAAAGATGAGTGGAACTGTACGCCATACAAAGAGTAGAAATCTTACACTATTCAGCAGAATAAGCATTTATATTGTCATGGGAAACGACAGTATTTTCCAGAAAACTACCAGCGGTTTGCAATTTTTTTGTAATATAATGGAGATTGTTGATTTAAGATATAGATGAAGATGAGTCTAGGTCATAAAGGACGTTTTACCTCGTGTTAAGGAGCTTGATGGAGTCAGTATTCGATGGAGAACAGACATTTCTTGATCGGCCCACTTTTTGATTGGGTCGTTTATTTTTCTGGAATTGAGCTGCTTGTATATTATGGAGATTAATTCTTTGTCAGTTGTTTCATTTGCTATTATTTCCTCCCATTCTGAAGGCTGCCTTTTCACCTTGCTTATAGGTGAAAAGGAAAATCATAATCAGAAATCAATTTTAAATGTTTGCATATACTTGGAATTCGTAGTGGTGAGAAAAATTTCTAAAACAATAAATATCAGTTTTAAAAAATTGCCTGTATTTTCATCATATAAAGTCAATAAAATCATACATGAACATAGCTATTCATTTTAACATGTAAGATTAAATGATCTTGGATATCATTTTAATAATAAGCCTTCAAAATTAATTTCTATTCTAAAACACCCTAGAGTAGTATTAAAATACCCAGAAGTATACAGCACAAATGAACTTAAAAACCGAAGACTTTCATGATGCCCAGGAAGGGATTTCTAACAACTTTTATAAATCCATAAATGAAAAACTGTACAGAGATTAGTTTATTTGCAAAATCTTAAATTTTATAATATTCGAGTTCTGCAACTAAACTCTAAATGGAAATGTTCTAATCAATAATTTTAAAACCTCTGTAAAAAGAGAGATAATTTCTTTGGGGAGTTGAACTTGTGTTCAGTTATGGATGCCAGGATTTTCCTTTACAACTGGGGTCTTTTAACCTTTACAACTCATGTCACCTTTTATAAATAACTAGGCCCTCCTTGAATTTAAATTACAGTTCAGATACTGTATATTGACTAGAGTGGTTTCCCTTAATTTGCAAGATCAATGTCTAGAAAGGGCACAACAGGGTCTTTCTGGATGTTTTAAGAATTGATGCTTTTGAACTGCGGTGCTGGAGAAGACTCTTGCGAGCCCCTTGGACAGCAAGGAGAACAAGGCAGTCAATCCTAAAGGAGATCAATCCTAAATATACATTGGAAAGATTGATGCTGAAGCTGAAGCTCCAATACTTTGGCCATCTGATACAAAGAGCCAGATCATTGGAAAAGGACCTGATGCTGGGAAAGATTGAAGGCAAAAGGAGAAGAGGGCAGCAGAGGATGAGATGAGATGGTTAGATAGCATCACTGACTCAATGGACATGAATATGAGTAAACTCTGGAAGATAATGAAGGACAGGGAACCTGGCATACTGCAGTTCATGGGGTTGCAAAAGAGTCAGGCATGAACGACAGTGATGATCAATTTCCTGTCTATTCATTATTGATTGGTTCCACAGTTATGATCACTTGTGACAAGTAACCAAACTGTATAAATGATATATACACTTGTTTTTTTTTTTTTTTTTTTGGCGGGGGGTTGCGGGGGGGGGGGGGGTCACGTCCTGTGCCTTGCAAGATCTTAGTTCTTGAACAGAGACTGAACCTAGGCCATAGCAGTGTAAGTGCCTGGTCCTAACCACTGGATCACCAGGCAATTCTGAATACATACACATTTTAATGTATGCTTTAGCTCTTTGTAACTATTTATATTTATAGAACAACTTCTAAAATCCTGACAAACACAACATAGTGACCGATGAAACAAAGTCTGGATTATTTTCAAACTATAGAATTGGCACTGCCATCCAGCTTCGTGCCTCTCCGAGTCTTGCATTTGTGTAACAGCGTTAGTTGCTCAGTCGTGTCCAACTCTTTGTGGCCACATGCACTGTAGCCCTCCAGGCTCCTCTGCCTATTGAATTCTCCAGGCAAGAATACTAGAGTGGATTGCCATTTCCTTCTCCAGGGGATCTTCCCAACCCAAGGACTGAATCCAGGTTTCCCACATTGCAGGCAGATTCTTTACCATCTGAGCCAGAGAAGCCCATTTTGTGTCACAAGTGGGGATGGAGATCATTGCTTTTTTCCTCCTTATTTCCTCTTATTAAACTGTTGTCATACTTTTACAGGTTAAAAGATTGGGGAATAGAACTCTCTGTTCAACCTCAGTGGTAATCTATTATTTTAAATATATTATGATATGTCAGTGGAGAAGGAAATCACAACCCACTCTAGTATTCTTGCCTGGGAAAACCCATGGACTGAGAAGCCTGGTGGGCTACAGTCCATGGGGTTGCAAAATAGTTGGACATGACTTAGCCACTTAAGCAACATCAAAATGGCATGTTAAAATGAAAAAAAAAAAAAAATCCATTTCTTTAGCAAAACAAGTTCACCTTCAAATATGTATTTTTAGACTATGTTAAGAGGATTGTTGTCATTTTTTAAGCAAAATTGTCTTTTTGACCAAGCTTAGCTTGTGGATCAATCAAATAGGAAAGTAAACACTGCTTATCAGCCAGATCAGCTGACTCAACCTGGAAATCAATGGAAACTTTTAGTGGAATGCATCAGGAGCAAAGCCAAGAGAACTTGTTTTAGCATAAGTAACAAATGTTTAGAAAACTCTTTCCTGATAGTTTTTCCTGGGAGTTCTCTTGTGGCTCAGCTGGTAAAAAATCCACCTGCAATGTGGGAGACCCTGGTTCGATCCCTGGGTTTGGATGATCCCCTGCAGAAGGGAAGAGCTACCCACCCCAGTATTCTGGCCTGAAGAATTCTGTGGACTAGAGTCCATAGAGTCACAACTAGTTGGGCACAACTGAGCAACTTCCACTTTCACTTTCCTGATAGTTAATTATCATTTCCTCTGGTAAATAAAACAGAAAAGCAAAAACAAAAACTCAACAACACAGACTTCCCTAAACCCTAGGGTTATCTATACCACACTGCATTACAATAGTTGGTGTGGTTGTTTGACTATATTGTATTAACCTTGAGTTAATTAAGACAATAATCATAGAAACACCTACCTTTCTATCCCCAATGACTAAACCAATGGTTATGTTGAAAGAAAAAAATGAAGCAATTAATGCAACAGAACCAAGTTTCTCAAAGTATCCATGGGTTATCCTTCAGAAATACCCTAAAAGGTTGATAGCATGTTTGAGAATTTTCTAATGCTCATTTATCACAAATTTTCCTTTATTTAACAGGTTCCCTGGGTGCCTATAATTTTTATTAGAGACTCTCTTCAAGGTATTTTCCCCGGACATTACCAGGTAAAATATAAATGTGTAAAATTTGAGGATATACCTGTTGAAGCTCAAGTATTTCCCTTTCTTTGGGAATTTTTTTTTTTTTAACATATAGGATATATTCCCTGGTTACCATGCATGTGTACAATAACTGCAATGGCCTGAATAAAATAGACTGATCCAAGGGTGTGACCTATACCAAGCTAGACCAATCAGATTCTTTTCCTTAATAATTTGAAAATTAAGGAAATACAGAGATTAAAAATTGGAATAGTCTTACCTTGCTAATAGCAATTTAAGGAATAAGACTCTATATTTTTCCAGGGTTTGGCTGCATAATTTTTCCTTTACTTCTATGAATTACCTCAAATCTTTGTAATAAAGCAATTTTTAACTCATCTTGAGCAAAGTTTACTTCTTATAATTGTTATTATTAGCTAAAACTTCATAAGAGTGACAGAATAAAGAAGCAAGCTCAGAACTGATAGAGGGCATACCTAAATATCTCAAATTTTTTTTCAGTCTGACAGAGACCCATATTCTCAAGCAAAAGCTTTGCAGGTTTATCTCTGAGGAACAGAGATGAACTAAAGGTAAACTAAGTTTTACTAAAACTACGTCTCTATATAAACATTGTTAAATCCTGAATTTGATGAAAACAATTAGCCCTTTAATCTGTCTAACAGAGGGAAAAATATTCCTGGGAAAAATAAAATAAATCCCAACAAGTTCTGTTGGACCCAATAAAAATTATGAGGCATGTTAATAGAAAGGAAAATGTGATCCTTGACCAAGAGATAAAATAGACAGGAAAAGCAAACCCAACATAGATCTAGTTATTGAGTTAACACACAAGGATTTTAAAATAATTATAATAAATACTTAGGTAAAACAGAAGTAAAGAAGGGTAAAAAAAAAAAAAGTGGGTGAAACATTGAAGAGGTTCTATGGAAACTTTGAATTTTAATAAATTTTAATAAAGAATCAAATGAATGTTCTATTTTTAAAACCCCTAAAATATCTGAAATTAGAAATTGGAGAGCCTAGAAGCAGATTAGACAACAGAAGCTTCAAGTTATTAAACTTGAAGACAGAACAACAAAGATAAGCATGGAAAGAAATAGGTAAAACATAGTAAACACATGAGTCATAGTCAAGCAACCTAGATAGTTATACACGGAGTCCTACAAAGAGTGAATGGGAGAGAAAAATATTGCAAATTGATGCCTGAGAAACTTCCAAAGCTAAAGATATCTCATATTTTATAAGTTTAATAAACCCAAAGCATCACACATACAAGTAAAATCATACATAAGCTCATCACAGCCAATTATAAACTAAAGACAAATAAAATGCTAAAACTGAAGCCAGGTACAAAAGAAACTTTACTTCAAAGATTCAATAATAAAATTTATGGCTGATTTTTAGAAGGTATAAAAAAAAGACAGAAAAAAATAAATAAATTGCTAAAAGATAAACAACCAAAACAAAATTCTATATCCCCCACCAATATATTTTAATAATGAAGGCAAAATAAACCTAATTTTAGACAAACTAAAGCTCAGAGATATATATCAAGCAGAGTTTCACTATAAGAAATAAAGGAAGTTCCTCAAACTGAAGAAAAATTATCCTAGATGAAAGCCTGAAACTGTAAAAAAGAATAAAATACTAGAAAGGTACATATGTGTACAAATAAAATAATACTTTTAACAAAAATTGTGTTTTGTGAAGTTTATAAACACATTTAAGTATATGTGATGTGTAAGTGTTAGTAACATAGCACAGAAAAGAAAGGATAAATGGAGTCAACCTCTTCTGCATTTCTTTCATTATTTAGAAAGTAATAAAAAAAAAAGACTCATTTAAGCTTGTGTAATGAAACAAATATATATTTTGCAATCTATAAATTAACCCTAAAAGAAAAATGCAAGAGTATATGATCTATAGGCTAGACTATATAAATTAAAATGACCATATTAAAGTTTAGTTAATAAAAAAAAAATGCAGGCAAGTAGGAATAAAGGAAAATAAATAGCCAGACAGATGGTAGAATCCATTAATTGCTATATTACATGTGGATAGATTAATCACTTGAACTAAGACTGCAAGTCTGAATTAAAAAATAAAAACAAACAAAAAGAATCAGACCCGAATACTACATACTAATATTATACTTAGTATTGAAGTGTTGAATATTTTCTCCTTGTCTTGTATTTTCATTCTCACTACATCTATTCAACAAAGGGCAATGAAAAATAACAAAATGTATAATAGTTTTTCAAGGAAGACATAAAATTGTCATTATAGATAGATGCTATGATTACTTGTATTGAAAATACTAAGGGATCTAAATAAACTACTAAAATTAGTAAGTTGATTTGGCAAGGCTGTAAAAACATGAATGATACAAAAATGGACAACTGAGATTTATATATATATACACCATATATCCTACATTATATACGTATATAATTCTTCAATATGAACTTTAAAAGTGATTTTGTCATAGGAAAAGATGTTCAAAAATTTACTTATAATATTACTGAGGTATCATTTCTCACCTATAAGACTGACAAAAATTTAAAAACAAAACAACACAATAGTGAAGTTTTGGAGAAAGACATTTTACATCTTGTTAGACAATATAGAGAGAAATATGGCAAAATCTAATAAAACATTTATCTTTTCAACACCCTTCTAAAACTGTTTTTCTTTTTTTTATTTATTTCATTTTTTAACTTTACAATATTGTATTGGTTTTGCTATATATCAACATGAATCCACCACACGTATACACGTGTTCCCCATCCTGAACCCTCCTCCCTCCTCCTTCCCCGTACCATCCCTCTGGGTCGTCCCAGTGCACCAGCCCCAAGCATCCAGTATCGTGCATCGAACCTGGACTGGCATCTCATTTCATACATGATATTTTACATGTTTCAATGCCATTCTCCCAAATTATCCCACCCTCTCTCTCTCCCACAGAGTCCAAAAGACTGTTCTATACATCAGTGTCTTCAAATGTATAAATCTGACAAAGAATACACACTAATTTATTGTTACACCACTATTTGTAGCGGCAATTATGGAAGATGACTTCAATTTCCATTCATAGTAAACTTGTTGAATAGACTATGGTCCCATCCAAAGTTAGAGTTTTATGTAACAGAAGAAAAATATATTTTTAAAAAAGCAAACTAATGTGGAATTATTTGCATGATATATTATTAAGTGATAAACAGATGAAAAAGTTTATTTATAATAAGCTGATTTTATGTTAGAAATAAAGGGAAAACACATTTTTTCTTATTTCTTTTTAAAGAAACAGACTAGTAAATCTGTACACATACAGAAACGTGTGGCTGACACGGAAGGAATATATATGAGAAAGAGACTTCTTGGCATGTATATTTTAGGGTTTTGAAACCTTTTGAACTATATACATACTTTACATTTTTAGAAAAGTAAATTTAAATTTAAAATAAGGATAAAGCAAACTTGAATACTGTACACTAACAGAAGCAAGTTAAATTCAATATCAAATTAATAACAATCACACAGAAAGTAAAGAATTAATTCAAATAACTTTTGAAAAGAGTCCTCTGACTGTAAGGTGAAAGGGAAAGGGTTAATTGCTCAGTCATGTCTGACTCTTTATGATCCATGGATTGTAGCTCACCAGGCTTCTCTGTCCATGGAATTCATCAGGCAAGGATACTGGGGTGAGTTGCCATTTCCTCTTCCAGGGGATCTTCCTGACCCAGGGATTGAACCAGGGTCTCCTGTATTGCAGGTAGATTCTATACCATTTGAGCCACCAGGGAAGCCCCTCCGATTGTAAAGACTCAGTGAAATACGTTCTAAGAACAAAAGTACTGCAGAATCAGCCTTGAACTTCACCAAATAAAGTCACTTTTTGCAATGTTATTGATATCATGATTGTGAATCTATTTTGTCTACCTGGTTAGGTAAACCAAATAAGTAAATATACTGAATTTTTGAGAATCAAAGTTCTCAATATAAGAATGGGGAGATCAAAATACAGAATGAAGAAAGATCAGGAATAACCATGTATCAATTGATTTAAATTAGAGGTGAGAACCTATCATTAAGAAAAAAATGATTAGGATTAGAAATTTTCTAGTTTTTGCTTAAATCCCCAGTAGCAATGAACACACCTCACACTAGATGTTGGTGTCTACATAACTTTCTCACTAAAACTAAGAATCTTTGGAGAAATGGAAGACAAGTTTGGGAGAAAGGAATTAAAACTTAGCCTAGAATATTTTGTTGTCTTAGAATTCAAAGACACAATGGATGGATAGAGAAGACAAATGAACAAGTTAGCTGATTTGAAAAGGTTTCCAATAACCTCTGACAAAATTTAACTATTAAAAAAAATGTATGGTAGTGAAATAAAATCAGAAAAAAAATCAATGGAACAGAATAGAGTCCAGAAATAAACTCATACATACATGGACAATTAATTTATTACAAAGGAGTCAAAAATATTCAATGAGGAAAGAACAGTCTCTTCAATAAATGGTGATGGGGAAAGCTGGACAGCAATCTGCAAAATAATGAAACTAGGTGGATATTTATACAGTATACAAAAATTAAGCCAAGATAGGTCAAAGACTTGAACATAACCTGAAACTATTGAACACCTACAAGAAAACATGTAAGATTCTTGACATCAGTCTTGGTAATGATTCCTTGGATTTGACCCCCAAAGCAAAGACAAGAAAACCACAAATAAACAAGTAGAACTACATTAAATTAAAAAGATTCTGCACAGTAAAGGAAACCATTAACAAAAATGAAAAGGCAGCCTACTAAATGGGGAAAATATTTACAAATCTTATGTCTCATAAGGGATTAACATCCAAAATTATATAAAGAACTCATACAACTAAATAGAAAAATAATAATAATAATCTGGCCAAAGAAGACATACAGATGATCACCGGGTCTATGAAAGATGCTCAACATCACTAGTCCTCAAGCAGATGCAATTCAAAGCCACAGTGTGATATCACCTCACATCTGTCAAAATGGCTATTATGAAAAAGATAGGAAATAGCAAGTGTTGGTGAGAACATGGAGAAGAGGGAGCCTTTGTGCACAACTGATGTGAATGTAAATTTGTACAGCTCTATGTAAAATCACTACAGATGGTGACTGCAGCCATGAAATTAAAAGACGCTTACTCCTTGGAAGGAAAGTTATGACCAACCTAGATAGCATATTCAAAAGCAGAGACATTACTTTGCCAACAAAGGTTCATCTAGTCAAGGCTATGGTTTTTCCTGTGGTCATGTATGGATGTGAGAGTTGGACTGTGAAGAAGGCTGAGCGCCGAAGAATTGATGCTTTTGAACTGTGGTGTTGGAGAAGACTCGTGAGAGTCCCTTGGACTGCAAGGAGATCCAACCAGTCCATTCTGAAGGAGATCAGCCCTGGGATTGCTTTGGAAGGAATGATGCTAAAGCTGGAACTCCAGTACTTTGGCCACCTCGTGCGAAGAGTTGACTCATTGGAAAAGACTCTGATGCTGGGAGGGATTGGGGGCAGGAGGAGGAGGGGATGACAGAGGATGAGATGGCTGGATGGCATCACTGACTCGATGCACGTGAGTCTGAGTGAACTCCGGGAGTTGGTGATGGACAGGGAGGCCTGGCGTGCTGCGATTCATGGGGTCGCAAAGAGTCGGACACGACTGAGCGACTGATCTGATCTGATCTGATCTGATGTAAAACAGTATGTAGCTTCGTAAAAAAGTTAAAAACAGAGCTACGTATGATCCAGCACTTCCACTTCTGGGTATTTATTTGAAGAAAACAAAAATGCTAATTTGCAAAGATCAGATCAGATCAGTCGCTCAGTCGTGTCCTACTCTTTGCGACCCCATGAATCGCAGCACGCCAGGCCTCCCTGTCCATCATCAACTCCCGGAGTTCACTCAGACTCACGTGCATCGAGTCAGTGATGCCATCCAGCCATCTCATTCTCTGTCGTCCTCTTCTCCTCCTGCCCCCAATCCCTCCCAGCATCAGAGTCTTTTCCAATGAGTCAACTCTTCGCACGAGGTGGCCAAAGTACTGGAGTTTCCGCTTTAGCATCATTCCTTCCAAAGCAATCCCAGGGCTGATCGCCTTCAAAATGGACTGGTTGGATCTCCTTGCAGTCCAAGGGACTCTCAAGAGTCTTCTCCAATTTGCAAAGATACATGTACACAATAGCAAATACATAGAAGCAACACCATTAATGGGTGAATGGATAAAGAAAATGTTATACACACACACACACACACACACTACAACAGAGTATTTTTCAGCCTCAAAATATAATGAAATCATGCCATTTGCAACAACATGGGTGGACCTTGAGAGCATTATGCTAAGTGAAATAAATCAGATGAAGAAAGACAAATAGTGTGTGATACCACACTGTAATGGCATCATAGAGTATTTGTTTAACAACAATGACATCCATGTTCATAGGTACAGAGAGCAAATTGGTTTCTGCCAGAGGTGGGGTGGATGAATTGTGTTAAGTGCGTCAAAAAGTACAAACCTCCCAATATAAAATAAAATCATCTGGGGTGTAATGTACAGAATGGTGAATGAAAGCAAAGTGAAAGCGTTAAGACTCTTTGTGACCCCATGGACTATAGCCTGCCATGCTCCTTTGTCTATGGAACTCTCCAGGCAAGAATAATGGAGTGGGTAACTATTTCCTTCTCCAGGGTATCTTACTGATCCAGGGATCGAACCTGAGTCTCCCCCATTTGAAGGCAGATTCTTTACTGTCTGAAAGTGAAAGTCACTCAGCCATGTTTGACTCTTTGCTGTCCCTTGGAGTATATAGTCCATGGAATTCTCTAAGCCAGAATACTGCAGAGGGAAGTCTTTCCCTTCTCCAAGGGATCTTCCCAACCCAGGGATAGAACCCAAGTCTCCCACATTGCAGGCAGAGTCTTTACCAGTTGAGCCACCAGGGAAACCCCTTTACTGTCTGGGCTGCCCAGAAAACCAGCATGGTGACTAAAGATGAATAATATTGTATGGTATAACATACAGGAGATGTATTTGAAAGTTGTTAGGAGCATATACCTTTTAAGTCCTCATCACAAGAAAATGTTTTGTAACTATTAAGAAAATAACATGTAATGTATACTTTCAAATTGCATAAATAAAAATCCATGAATCTATAATGATATTTTTAAATGTAAAAACTTCTGTCTTCTTCTTTTATTTCCTTTGTAGGAAATGCAAAGAAATAATTGTAGAAGTGAAAGTTGCTCAATTGTGTTCAACTCTTTGCAACCCCATGGGATTCTCTAAGCCAGTCCATGGAATTCTCTAAGCCAGAATGCTAGAGTGAGTAGCCTTTCCCTTCTCCAGGGGATCTTCCCAACCCAGGGACTGAACCCAGGTCTCCTGCATAGCAGGCAGATTCTTTACCAGCTGAGCCACAAGGGAAGCCCAAGAATATTGGAATGGGTAGCCTATCCCTTCTCTAGGGGATCTTCCTGACTCAGGAATCAACCCAGGGTTTCCTGCATTGCAGGTGGATCCTTTACCAACTGAGCTATCAGGGAAGCCCCAATTGTAGAAGGAACTATGGTATAAAAAAATTTTCATTTTGTGTTTCCCAATGTAATAATTTATTCAGGTAAAGATCATCCATGGATAAAAAGCATGACATAAAATTGTGATGAAGGGATTCACATAGTTTCAAGATACACACTACTCATCAATGACAAAGAAAAAGTATGCCTTTAGAATGGATGTTTGACAAATCCCCTTTTATCAGAGTAAGTCAAACTCACCAGCAATATTAATAGGGCAAACTGGGATCATTAGCCCTTTTGATGATGAAATGGGAAGTATGCATCATTTCCTGTGTAATGTTTTAACCAATATGTTTAATATATTCAAGAGGAAACCATCACATAATCAAAATCATTAGACCTAGGACAATTGTTTTGGCCTTTGTAAAACTATGAATGCCATAAAAGATAAAAGGCATTATAGAACAACGGAGTCTCAAGAACTATGATACCAAATATACTACATGATCCTTCTTTAAATGCTGAATTGGGACAATTGGAGATATTTGAATATGATTGAATATTACATACATTATTGTACCACTGTTAAAATATCTTGAGTATTATAATGTGACCATATAGGAGATTGCCCTTGTTCTTATGACACATTTTAGTGTCATAACTTAAGCTACTTATCTTCAAATGACTCAGAAAAAAAAAAAAAAAACATGTGTGTATATGTGTGAATGTATGTGTATATGCATGTATGGCCAATACTTGGGCCACCTGTACTGCTTTTCATCCTGCTGACTACACCAGTTGTTTGCTGATCCTGTTCACACTGTCTGCACTGTTCATACTGTCTGCATTGTTCATTGAACCCAGGGTAGGCAAAACACGAACTCGAGGAGCCATAGGAATTACAGACATGTTTATTCTCTCCTGGCTAACACAGCAGTTACAGCAGCAGCCACAACAAAACCATAACATAACTTCATCTAACCAAACCATGATGTTGCTCCAATGTAGCCCTAATGCAGCAGCAGCCAGGGCTTTCATAGTGAAGCTCATAGAGGCGTACCGCACAAAGCCCCATGACCAACAAGTGTCTTGTGACCCACAAGCACAGTGCTGTAAGTGATTTCAGCTGTTACACAATCATTCTTTACACAACGTGCAGCAAGAGTGAGAGTCCGTGGGGTGAGAGAGCCTGACCATGCCATCTTGGCTAATTTGCTTTCTCCCTATACCACCTGATGTGACTCATGGAAAAAGACCCTGAAACTGGGAAAGACTGAGGGCAGGAGGGGAATAGGACGACAGAGGACGAGATGGTTAGATGGCATCAGCGACTCTATGGACATGAGTCTGAGCAAGCTCCAGGAGATGGTGAAGGACAGGGAAGCCAGGCATGCTGCCGTCCATGGGGTTGCAAAGAGTTGGACATGACTGAATGACTGAACAACAATGTATATATGTATCTATCTATTAATATCTATCAAGCTATATGTAGGTTGAGACAAAGTAAATATAACAAAATGTTAATAATTGGTGACTCTAAATCAAGGCTTGACAAACTTTGTCTCTGAAAGGGCAGTCAGTAAATATTTTAGGATCTGTGGTCCATATGATCTCTGTTATAACTATTGCACTGCCATTGTAGTGCAAAAACAGCCAACAAAAAAATGCATATGAATGGACATAGCTTTGTTCTGAAAACTACTTACAAGCTGAAAAACAGTTTACAAGCTGAAATTTTCTATGAAACTGTACTTTGCAGACTTCTGATCTAAGTGAATATTTATATGGATGTTCATTTTACTTTCTTGTAGGTTTGAAAATAGTCAAACTTCCACAAAAAAATGAGGGATAGGATTCTGTTAGAATAAAAGCTATTTATGTGATGGTATATGTTATTAAAGTGGAAACAGTTTTTAATAAGTCGTTTAGACTTTAATCGCTGTGATGCCATTGCCCTTCTCAGCAGGATAAAGAGAAGAAGGTTAGAGACGATTTAGATCCAGGTCATTAAAGACAAACAAAAAAGGATCATTAGCCAGAGAGAACCAAGATTTCTAAATATTAAACTGCTCATTCCCTGATTCTAGTTTTTCACTTATAAGCTTAAAATTTCTAGTAATGAACTGTAATAGATAAAAGGCTTTCCAGAGAAATAAATTTATTGGAATCTCAAACTTACACAATTTAACCACTAAATCTTTTAAAAAAGTTAGCTACAGGAAGATAAATTTTATTACTTAGACTGCATGTGAAACCACAAACCTTGTAACACTTAACACACAATAAATACTCTACAAACATTAACTTCTTCCTTGAAGACTTTTTGAAAATTAAGCTCCTTCAGTAGATGTGATTCATATGTATGTGAATGCTTTTCCATCACCTCTATGTTCTCTTTCTCTCTTTATAATTTAATGATTATCACTTGGTTTTAGTTTTCAAGGTAATTTTTGCTTCATTATCTTTGCTTACCAGTGTTTCAAAAAATATACTTTTATATATTTAATGTGTATTATACACTCACATATATATGTGTAGATAAAGATGGAATATAGACAGGTGAGAGACAGAAATAAAGGGTAGAGGTATAGCTTGTCATCTAACACAAAACTCTTGTGAAATTTCCCAGAGAATAGCTACATTTAACTAAACAATAGAAGATGGAGAAGGATTAAGAGGATACTAAGCACTGAAAATTTCTAGGACTACATGAAGACTTTAAGCAAGTATACAAAGGAAAAGAAGGATGCTCAAAGCACAATTCTCTTTTAAAACAGAAATGTTTGGGATCTGCATTAGAGTAGAAGAGCCCAAAGTGGGTTATTTTAGGAAAATGAAATGCTCTTGAGTACTGTGGTGTGAGTGCTCAGTCGTGTCCAACTCTTTGCGACCCCATGGACTATAAACTGCCAGGTTACTCTGTCTGTGGAATTTTTCAGGTGAGAACATTGGAATGGGTTGCTAGTTCCCCCTACAGGGGATTTTCCTGACCCAGGGATTGAACCCACATTTCCTGCATTGGCAGGCAGATTCTCTACCACTGAGCCATTTGGGGAGTCCCAAATACTGATGAATTGTTCTCTAAATAAAGAGTTAACTAATGTAGGTTTCAGAAACACTTTGGTTATTACAGGTTTAACTTGGACATCAAGAAAATTTGCTTATAAACATTTAAAATCCAATTCAACAGATACATCTGGCAGGGAAACAATGAAGAAAGAAGTTAGATGACAGTGATGGGGACATTACCAATATGGAGTAAGGTTTGCCAGGTAGTTAGCTCTCAGGTTCTTGAAGTAATTCAAATTGCATTCTCTTTGGCAACAGGACAGACTTTTAAACTGTATATTATTTCAAAATAAAAAAAAAATACAATTTAATTGCAAGAGAGTGGAAAATAAAGTTATGCAAAACCCTCCCAGATGCACGGCACTATTGTTCTCACTTCACACAATTCATCTCTGCATTTATTTTAGTTCAGAAATTATAAAACACATAAAATTTTACATCTTGGGGATTTTTTTTTTTTAATTGCACTGTGTTTTATTTTAAAGGCCTACCAATGGGAAGGGAATTGGTCATTCATCTGAAATGTATTTTGGAAAGATTTTGGTACTAGGTACACTGGAGGCCTCATATCCTAGAGATAAGTATATTTGCATTCTATTGGAGACTATTTCCTGAAGGATCTTATGGAACTGCCTCTAATGTTAATAACATAATTATTTATCATCTGACATAAAGCTACAGAGTTGTAAATTTCTACAAATATATTTATCTAACAGGTAAATCATAATAAAATAATATGTTGTCAGTGGGAAATACTATATTATTTGCAACTGCATTTGATTACCAGGGAAAATATTCATGTTCCTTAATCACAGATGATATTTGAGATGCTAGGAAAATTATTCAAAGTAATAAATACCTAGGGGCCTAGAGGTTGTTTTTTGACAGATATAAATGTGCTTGAACTATTTTATTTTAATATTATGTGGTATTTGGCTCTGGGGGGCTTCCTGGATAGCCGCCTATCCAGGCAGCTCAGAATCCACCTGCAGTGCAGAATACCCTGGGTCCAATTCCTGGGTGAGGAAGATCCACTGGAGAAGGAATACCCAGTCCAGTATTCTTTGACTTTCCTGGTAGCTCAGATGATAAATAATCTGCCTGTGATGTGGGAGACCTGGATTCAATCCCTAGGTTGGGAAGATCCCTTGGAAGAGGGCATGGCAACCCACTTCAGTACACTTGCCTGGAGAATGCTCATCGACAGAGGAGCCTGGTGGGTCCATGGGGCCACAAAGAGTCAGACATGATGGAGAGACTAACACACACACACACACACACATTTGACTCTGGGCTACTGTCATTTAATGTAACCAGAAAGAACACAAGTCTATGCCTTCGACATCTGATCACCTACAGATAAGTAGAGATGAGTCATTTTCCAAACCTCTTATTCTGTATCCTTCGTGAGCCTTCTCTATGACTTATGTGCAACTTAAAAAAAGAAAAGAAAAAGATATATTCTCTTCTATAGGTGTTATTGATATTAAAAATTTCAAAATCCTTAGCTCCTCTCATTGTCACAATATCTCATATCATTAGAGAGGTTGAAGAGTCACATAATATGATAAAGTTCACTAACAAAGAAATACTGAAAACAATCACATAATGAAACATGTTCTGAGATTTTAATCCATTATGTAAAATCAAATTAGTTAAACTAATCCTTCATGCTCAGTCACTAAGCTGTGTCTGACTCTTTGTGACCCCATGGACTATAGCCTGCCAGGTTTCTCTATCTATGGGATTCCCCAGGCAAGAATACTGAAGTGGGTTGCCCTTTCCTTCTCCGGGGGATCTTCCCAATTCAAGGATTGAATCTCTGTCTCCTGCATTGGCAGGCAGGTTCTTTGCTGTCTGAGCCACCAGGGAAGCCCCACTTAAACTACAGAATACTAAATAAGTTATGAAATATAGTTTGGTCCTATGTTCTCTACTGGAAAACTGGCAAATATTCTCAGTGTTTAAATCTTGGGGTGAGACCTCATGCTGATGGTATCAGGATGACTTCAGGTGGTACAGAGACATTGAACTAGACTGCAGTGAGAAGTTTGTTCTTTTTCTCTTTAATCCTGATTATTTTATAAAGTTTTCATGTATTTTACATTTTTGAAAAAATTTTTCTTCAGTCTTTCCATCAGAGAAGCTAGCCTCAGTCTCAGTTTATTAGGCAAAAATATCTATTTGAAATGTAATATTTTTAAAAATTAAAGTGTATTTGATTTACAATGTTATATTAGTTTCAAAATAATGTACGTTAGTCTACAACACAATTAATCAATATTTTTATAAATTGTACTCCATTTAAATTTATTGTACATATTGGTTATAGTCCCTGTGCTGTACCTTACATCCCTATATATTATTTATTTTATGCCTCAGTTTGTACCTCTTGATCCCCTTCTTTCATCAAGCCATTTCCCCACCTTTTGCCCCACTGGTAGCACTAATCTGTTCTCTGTGTTTCTGTTTCTGTTTTGGTATATTCATTTGTTTATTCTTTAGATTCAACATATAAGTTAAAAAAATGTAATGATACATTAAATTGTATTTGTTTTATTGTTAATGTCTATATCAAACAAATAACAAAGATATACTTTTTAAAATCAATATATATATAAATTTTAGTGAAATAATAATTCAGAGAAAAATACTGTCAATATGGTAAATGTAATTAGGTGAAAATGGCAAAAATCAGAAAATGTATTATAACATAGAGATATGAAAAATTATAGCAGTGGCATGTGTGTGAATAAAATTTAGGAAATACTGGCCTAGACTTCAGCTGTCCAATAACGTAGCTACTACCAACATGTAGCGCCCTACTGGGGACCTGAAATATGGCTGGTCCAAAATTGAGACAGTCTATAAATATAAAATGCACACTGATTTCAAAGACATATTTTAATATTGATTGCATGTTATATAATAATAAGATATTTTGAATAGTTTAAAAAAGTCTGCTGCTGCTACTGCTAAGTTGCTTCAGTCGTGTCCGACTCTGTGCGACCCCATAGACAGCAGCCCACCAGGCTCCCCCGTCCCTGGGATTCTCCAGGCAAGAACACTGGAGTGGGTTGCCATTTCCTTCTCCAATGCATGAAGGTGAAAAGAGAAAGTGAAATTGCTCAGTTGTGTCTGACTCTTAGCGACCCCATGGACTGCAGCCTACCAGGCTCCTCTGTCCCTGGGATTTTCCAGGCAAGAGTACTGGAGTGGGGTGCCATTGCCTTCTCTGTTATAAAAGTCTATATTTTATTAAAGTTGATTTCATCTATTTCTTTCTTCTGCTATGCTATGCTGTCACTTCAGTTGTATCTGACTCTGTGTGACCCCATAGACGGCAGCCACCAGGCTCCCCCATCCCTGGGATTCTTCAGGCAAGAACACTGGAGTGGGTTGCCATTTCCTTCTCCAATGTATGAAAGTGAAAAGTGAAAGCAAAGTCGCTCAGTAGTGTCCGACTCTTAGCGACCCCATGGACTGCAGCCTACCAAGCTTCTCCATCCATGGGATTTTCCAGGCAAAAGTACTGGAGTGGGGTGCCATTGCCTTCTCTGATTTCTTTCTTAGTTTTATTTATTTATTTTTCTTTTAATATGGTGGGTTACAAGAAAATGTGAAATTACACAAGTGACTCATATTATATATCTATTGGATGTAGCACTAGCCTAGACATGATCAGTTGGTAAAGAATCCACCTGCAATGCAGGAGACCCCAGTTCGATTCCTGGGTCGGGGAGATCTGCTAGAGAAGGGATAGGTTATTCACTCTAGCATTCTTGGGCTTCCCTTGTGGCTCAGCTGGTAAGGAATCTGTCTGCAATGAGGGAGACTTGGTTTCTATCCCTGGGTAGGGAAGATGCTCTGGAGAAGGGAAAGACTACCCACTCTAGTATTCTGGCCTGGAGAGCTCCATGGACTGTATGGTCCACGGGGTCACAAAGAATCCAACTTGACTGAGTGACTTTCACTTTCACTTTCAGCCTAGACAATGACTCCTCAGCATTCTAGGAATTCCATAATCTTTTATTCATGTCTGAAAATATTTTACGACTATCCTGTAATATTATTCTGCAAAAAAGTTTGTTATAAAATAAAATTTTAAAATTTTCCAGAACATAAGACTTGGAATGTAAAAATCTTTTTTGTCTGGATTTAGTTATCATTATACTTATTTTTTATACATAGAAAATAAAATAAATACACAGATCTGTGTTTAAAATAAACTCTAAAATGTTATTTGAAGTATGTCTTTTAATGAGATGGGTGTGGCTTGTTTCCACTTTTTAAATATATACATAAAAACTTGTCCACATATAAAACACATAGGAATAGAATAGTTTTAACCCTTTCTAAGTTACATTAGAGAAATACAGTTAGGTATAATCAAAATAATTTTTATTAATTTATTAGCAAAAATATCAATTTGTCCTTTATTTTTATTTAAAAACAAGAATTGAAAAGCAGTGAGTTATGAAACTGAGCAGCATCCCATTTCAGGCACTAAATGCAGACTCTATAAATAAAAGATAAAAAAACACTGAAGTAAACATAATAATAGTCCACAGGTTACAGTTGATCCTTGAACACCATGAGGGTAGAGACACCAACCAGACCCTCTACCTGAAACCAAGCAGAACCCTGTGGGGCTCCTGGGCACACAAACTTTTCTCTGTCCCTTGTTTCTTGTCTGTGGGGACTTGGTTTCAGCCTCCATGACCTTCCCTGATTCCAAAGGGCAGGTACAAAGAGTTGCTAACCAGGGAAGAGAAGGAATACAGAGTCAAGGGAGGAGCAGTCAAGAAACAGTAGTGCAGCCTTGGCTCAGGGCCCTATTTCCAGATTCAAGGAATATACATAACAATACCTTTGAGCTCTTTACAGACCGAAACCACCCCCAAAATGGAAGATGTTAGCATTCCTCATTCCAGAATAAAGGAACCAGAGGGACTTTTCAGAGATAAATTTGCCAACATACACTGGATCATAGAAAAAGCAACAGAGTTCCAGAAAAACATCTATTTCTGCTTTATTGACTTTGGCAAAGCCTTTGACTGTGTGGATCACCACAAACTGTGGAAAATTCTTAAAGAGATGGGAATACCAGACCACCTTACCTGCCTCCTGAGAAATCTGTATGCAGATCAAGAAGCAACAGTTAGAACCGGACGTGGAACAACAGACTGGTTCCAAATCGGGAAAGGAGTACTTCAAAGCTGTATATTGTCACCCTGTTTATTTAACTTCTATGTAGAGTATATTTTGCTAAATATCAGGCTGGATTAAGCACAAGCTGGAATCAAGATTGCCAGGAGAAAGATCAATAACCTCAGATATGTGGATGACACCACCCTTAATAGCAGAAAATGAAGAACTAAAGACCCTCTTGATGAAAAGTGAAAGAGAAAGTAAAAGAGGAGGAAAGTGAAAGTTGGCTTAAAACTCAACATTCAGAAAACTAAGATCATGGCATCTGGTCCCATCACTAATAGCAAATAGATAGGGAAACAATGGAAACAGTGAGAGACTTTATTTTGGGGGGCTCCAAAATCACTGCAGATAGTGACTGCACCCATGAAATTAAAAGACGCCTGCTCCTTGGAAGAAACGCTATGACTAACCTAGACAACATATTGAAAAGCAGAGACATTGCTTTGCCAACAAAGTCCATCTAGTCAAACCTATGGTTTTTCTAGTAGTCATATATGGATGTGAGATTTGGACTATAAAGAAAGCTGAGCACTGAAGAATTTATGTTTTTGAACTGTGATGTTGGAGAAGAGTCTTGAGAGTCCCTTGGACTGCAAAGAGATCAAACCAGTCAATCCTAAAGGAAATCAGTGCTGAATATTCATTGGAAGGACTGATGGTGAAGCTGAAACTCCAATACTTTGGGCACCTGATGTGAAGAACTGACTCACTGGAAAAGACCCTGATGCTGGCAAAGATTGAAGACAGGAGGAAAAGCAGACGATGGAGGATGAGATGGTTGGATGGCATCATCGACTCAATGAACATGAGTTTGAGCAAGATCCGGGAGCTGGTAATCAACAGGGAAGCCTGGCATGCTGTAGTTCACTGGGTTGCAAAGAGTCGGACACGACTGAGCAAATGAACTGAACTGAACTGAGGAGCTCTTCAAGATACCATCTGAAGCCTGATTAATGGAGCCACAGAAATTCATCAGGCTACCTGAGGCCAGATTAAAGGAGTGCAGACTCTGCACACATCCAGATCCATATAAGCGACTCTGCCCTTGAACCATTGTTATAAAATTCTTCTCCAAATACCCCTGGCGGGAGTCTGCTGTGTTCCCCTTTGATTAGCAAATCACTAAAGTTATTCTCTCCTCCTTCACCCAAAGCTTTGTCTCTGAGATTCAGTTTGGCATAGTGCCCAGAGGCCAAATTCTCAGCCTTAGTTACAAATGTAAGTGTGTTAAAGTTTTGTCCTTTTGTTTAGTGTTTCAGGTATCTTTTAACCCTTGACCTTTGTACCTTTTTTATGAGGTTAAAGATCTTCTAAGGATGGTCTTTATCTCTGATAAAGGGCCATATAGGAGATTATGACAGGGACACCATGAATGAGGCTTCCACATTAGAAGTGATCCCTGGCGGCTCAGACGATGAAGAGACTGCCTGAAATGTGGGAGACCTGAGCTTGATCCCTGGGTCAGGAAGATCCCCTGGAGGAGAAAATGGCAGCACATCCAGCATTCTTGCCTTGAAAATCCCATGGATGGAGGAACTTGGTGGGCTACAGTCCGCAGGGACACAGAGTCAGGTACCTGAGTAAATTCACTTTTTCTTTCAAGTAGAGCAATTTTAGGAAGAAAGTTCATAAGGTATACAAAGATCTGGAAAACTGATTAAATTTATAACTTTCATATGCCTGCCTGCCCCTTTGAAAAGTGTTTGCATACAGACGTTTCAATTTGGGAACCCCATCTTTAAAACGCATTCTTTCCCAAATCACTGGAAAAATAAATGAGTTAGGAAATAAGGAAAGAAATTCATTTTTGTCATTGAATAATTTATATTAAAAAAAACATATCTATCCTTTACTTGATTCAAACATTTGAAAGTATGTTCATTTCTGAAATGCCTTAATATTTGCTTAAATAATTCTTACTGCATTTATCACTTTTTACCCAGATTATAATTATTTTTACACATGTATTATCGCTGTAGTACAAGAAAGTTAGCTGTGGTTATGAACCATGTGTAATTCATCTATCTACATTGAAAATCAACTTTATTCATGAAGTCATAAATAAATAGAGACAGTGGGTAAACATTTTGCTATTTTTTTTTTTTTAAGAAAGATCATTCAGGAACTTTCAATTTTTTTTTCTTTGAAACTTAATTTAAAACAGGGGAAGATTCATATTGATATATGCAATGATATATATAGTATTCTTGCCTGGAGAATCCCATGAACAGAGGGGTCCGGCAGGCTACAATCCATGAGGTCACAAAGAGTCAAACACAACTAACACACACACACACACACACAGACACACACACACTAGATATCTTTTATCATCTAGTTGTGGTTAACATGATACACTGAAAATAATATAACTTACCCTTAATATCCTATGCCAGAGTGGCGCATTTGTTAAAACTGAGGAAACTATACTGACACAAAGTCTACCCAAAGTTACTACTACCCAAAGTCTACCCAAAGGATTCAGTATTGGTGTTGTACATTCCAAGAGTTTTGACAAATGCATAATGATATATAAGCACTATAATAGTATGATATTGAAAAGTTTTGCTCCCCTGAAAATCCTGTGTTCTGCTTATTCATCTTTCCTTTCCTCCCTGACTCCTGGAAACCACTGAAATTTTACCAACTCATAGTTTTGGCTTTTCCAAAAGGTTATATAGTTGGAATCTTATTGTATGTAGACTTTTAAGATTACTTCTTCCACTTGGTTATGTGTACTTATATATCCTCTATGCCTTTTAATGCCTTGATAGCTCAATTCTTTTTATTGGTGCATTATTTGCTATTAGGTCTTCCCTGGTGGCTCAGTGGTAAAGAATCTGTCTGTAGTGCAGGAGACCTGGGTTTGATCCCTGGGTCAGGAAGATTCCCTGGCGAAGGGTATGGCTACCCACCCCAGTATCCTTGCCTGGAGAATTCTATGGACAGAGGAGCCTTGTGGCCTACAGTCCTCTGGGGTCACAAAGAGTTGGACATGACTGAGCAACTAACAATTTCACTTTCAATTTTCTATTATCTGAATGTACATGGTTTATCTATCCATTCATCTACTGAAGAGCATCTTGGTTGCTTCCAACGTGTATTACTTATGAGTAAAGTTTCCGTAGACATCCTTAAACAGCTTTTCGTGCTTTGTCTTTATAAAAGTTTTCATTTTCTTCAATAAATACCAAGGATTACAGTTCCTATAACATATGAGTATATTTAGTTTTATACAAAAATGAAAAACTGTATTTTGAAGTGGCTGTACCATGTTGAATTTCCACTGGCAGTGAATAAAAGTTCCTGTTGTTCCACATCCTAGTCAGCATTTGATGTTGTCAGTGTTTCTGATATTTACTATTCTAACAGATGGTTAGTGGTATCTCATTGTTTTAGTTTATAACTCACAAATAACATATAATATTGACCAGATTTTCATATGCTTATTTACCATATTTTTATCTTATTGGTGACATATTTATTTGCCCAGTTTTCAGTTGGATTGTTTGTTTTCTTATTTTTTAGTTTTAAGAGGTTTTTTGTGGGTGTGCATTTTGTATAACAACCATTTGTCAGGTATATTTTTGCAAATATTCTCCCAGTTTGTGATCTCTCTTCTCATTCTGTTTCCAGAATATTTTATGTATTTTTCCACACTATTGTAGTTGCATTGTAGTAGCTGGTACAGATATTAGAGATCCTAAGAGAATGTTCCTAGATTATATATAAACTGTCTTCCAACTTATAACACCTTAAGAAGTATTTTCCCAATGCATTTTGATATCAACCTTTTATCACAAAGTATAATAATACAAATAAAAACTAGCAATTCATGGACATATAGAAGCATTAAATAGCCTATTGAAATGTTTAAGATTTTGTTTTATATTAGGAAAGCAGAATGGGAACAAACATCCCTCCCCCATGTATTAGTACATTAATAGATCCTGGCATGCAATTTACTGTACAGTACAAAAGTTATCTAACAAGAATAGTCTGGGCTAAAGAATGTCTACAGTCTGCCAGATTGTCAATTTTTCATGTTGTCATTATTAATCTGTGAAAAATAAAAATACTATGAATAAAATTGGAATGTCCTATTTAGTTTTCTAAATGTTTTTGCCAGTGATGAAGTATTGGTTCTACTAACACTATTTAAGAAACACAGAATTAGACTTACAAAGACATTTTGTGAAATAAAGATTAGTAGAATAATTATATTTGATTGTTGGGTTTTTCCTAGGTTAGACCTCTACCTACAATTTTTATAGGTCCCTTCTAAGAATAAGATTGAAGGTCACACAGATAGGCACATCAGTTTTGGTTTATTTGCATGGATTAGCATAGCCCTTCACAAAAGATTTTCTATTATTTTTCTTCCAATATAAATACCAAAGACTGTTAAAGGTAAGAAGCTTAAGGAAAGGCAGATTGCATCTTGTCACAAATCGAAGCACAATGAATGGACTGAAGATATTTCTCTCTACTGAGATCAGAGTTGTCCCATTAAGCAAACATACAAAGAATGATTTGTTCACCAGACTTGCTGTGGTTAAGACTTTTGAACATTTACACAGCAGCTTAGGTAAATTTCAGCATTGTCACCTATTCTCAAGGTATTTAAACATTACAGTTTTGTAGATCTTATAGAAGTACTTTCATTAACTCTTTCAAGCATATTATTTTTACATAAGAAAGAAATGATGATCAAATTACCTATTACAGAATTATAATTTTTCCTGATGAAAGAGATGTTTAAAATCATTTGTTATATATTATGTAAAAAGAAAAAATTATCATTCTAGCAATGATAAAATTTAATGTAGCCAAAATTAAAACAGAAAGAAACAGAATTTTTTTCTGTGATGTATGTGACTGAAATAATATCTGCTAACACCAAAGTTTCCAGGAGCAACTGTCTTTATAGTACTTACCACACTGTATATCAGTTTCGTAGGGCTATGTAACAAATTACTGTGAACTGTACAGTTTCAAATGTCCCATATTAGGATATCATCAGGGCCATGTTTTCTCTTAAGGACCTAGGACAGAATCTGTTCCATGCCTTTCTCTTAGCTTCTGGTGTTGAAAACAACCCTTGCTATTCTGTGGTTTGTAGATAACATCTCTCAAATCTCCTTCAAATTCTTTATACAGACTTCTTGCTGTGTTTCACTTTTTCAGTTTTTTTTTTTTTTTTTCCTTCTTATAAGGACACCAGCTGTATTGGATTAGTTGTTTTGTTGTTTTTAATCACGAAGTCATATCCAGCTCTTTGCCACCTCTTGAACTGTAGCCCGCCAGGTTCCTCTGTCCATGGGGTTTCCCAGGCAAGAATACTGTGGTGGGTAGCCATTTCCTTCTCAGTGGGTCATGATCTTCCTGACCCAAGGATCAAATCTGTGTCTCCCGCATTGCAGGCAGATTCTTTACCACTGAGCCACAGAGATGAATACTGTTAAAACAGGAGGATGCCAAAGCTTCTGGGAGAAGGTGACACCGAATAGATCTTTGAATGACTAGCAATAAATAGTCCATTAGAGAAAGAACAGAAGACAGGATAAGAATTTTGAGCAAGAGGAAGTAGTGTTTTTGAGGCAAAAGATTTGTGAGTATTTTGAAGTTATTCATAGCTCAGATCTGTAGGATTAAATGCACTGTCAAGACAGGTCATGAAATGAGTCTTGAAAAAAGAAAAAAAAAAAAAAAATAGGACCAGATCTGAAAGTGTTTTCAGTATATTCGTATCTGAGCTCATTGTATTTGTGTGGACAAACATAATTGCCATAGAGTTCCAAAAGAAGTTCTTGAGGGTTGGAAAATTGAAGAAGTTAACATTTATTGACTCCATTTATGTAGTGTGTATTAAGTCACTTCAGTTGTGTCCAACTCTATGTGACCCTATGAACCACAGAATACTGAAGTGGGTTGCCATTCCCTTCTCCAGGGCCTTTTATGTAGAGGTGATTTTATACAAATTATTTCATGTAATCTACATAGCAAATCTGCAATATTGGAATTAATTCCATTCCACAGAGAAGAAAACTGGGTCAAAAATATTAAGATATTTTCCCACACATAAATAACAATGACCAATTTATTCAAATGACAATTTCAGCATGGGTAGGTGTATGCCAAGGCTGAACATACATCCTATGAGAAAAGGCTTGGAAGGAACTTGTAGAATGAAATTCATATGACATAGTTACAGGACAGTGAAATAACTCACCCAGCTACCAATATAAATCTAGATATATAGACTTCAGGCAGATTATTTAAGCATATAAGGATAAACTCAAGCACAGATTTGAAGAGAATGATAATTGAGAATAGTGAAGATTTCCAAAGAAGGTAGTGAAATCATTCAGATAAATATGAGGTCAGTTCCATTTGCTTGACACCAGTGAAGAGGAGAATTTAGCAAGGAAACAATTACAGTATCCCAAGAATGTCCAGCTGTACAGGCTGGCTTTAGAAAAGGCAGAGGAACCACAGATCCAATTGCCAACATCAATTGAATCATAGAAAAAACAAGGGAATTCCAGAAAATAAACAATAAAAAACACTTCTGCTTCAC
Organism: Bos javanicus; assembly: GCF_032452875.1. Taxonomy (NCBI): domain Eukaryota; kingdom Metazoa; phylum Chordata; class Mammalia; order Artiodactyla; family Bovidae; genus Bos; species Bos javanicus. The sequence continues at coordinate 9,462,140 of NC_083882.1, forward strand.
TGACTACATGACATCATTTGCCTGTGTAGATCACAACAAACTGTGGAAAATACTTAAAGAGATAGGAATACCAGACCACGTTACTTGCCTCCTGAGAAACCAATTTTCAGGTCAAGAAGAAATAGTTAGAACCTGACATGGAAAAACAGACTAGTTCAAAATTGGGAAAGGAATATGACAAGGCTGTATATTTTCACTCTGCTTATTTAACTTATATGCAGAGTTCTTAAAACTCAACATTCAAAACTCTAAGATCATGGCATCTTAGTTTTTTGGTCCCATCACTGGGACCATCACTTCATGTCACATAGATGGGGAAACAATGGAAACAGTGACAGACTTTATTATTTTGGGCTCCAAAATGACTGCAGATGGTGACTGCACCCATGAAATTAAATGATGCTTGCTCTTTGGTAGAAAACTTAGGACCAACCTAGACAGCATATTAAAAAGCAGAGACATTGCTTTGACAACAAAGGTCCATCTAGTCAAAGCTATGATTTTTTCAGTAGTCATGTATAGATGTGAGAGTTGGACTAAAAAGAAAGCTGAGTGCCAAAGAATTGATGCTTTTGTGGTGTTGGAGAAGACTCTCGAGAGTCTCTTGGACTGCAAGGAGATCCAATCTATCAATCCTAAAGGAAGTCAGTCCTGAATATTCATTGGAAGGACTGATTCTGGGACTGAAGCTCCAATATTTTGGCCACCTGATGTGAGGAACATACTCACTGGAAAAGACGTGGAGGCCAGGAAAGATTGAAGGCAGGAGGAGAAGGGGACAACAGAGGACAAAATGGTTGGATGGCATCACCAACTCAGTGGATATGAGTTTGAGCAAGCTCTGGGAGTTGGTGATAGACAGGGAAGCGTGGCATGCTGCAGTCCATGAGGTTGCAAAGAGTGGACATGACTGAGCGATTGAACTGAGCTGATATAGAATACATCATGCGAAATTCTGGGCTGGATGAAGCACAAGGCAGAATCAAGATTGCCAGGAGAAATATCAACAACTGCAGATATGCAGATGACACCACTCTAATGGCAGAAAGTGAAGAACTAAAAAGTCTCTTGAGGAGAGTGAAAGAGGACAGTGAAAAAATTGGCTTGAAACTCAACATTCAAAAAACTAAGATCATGGCATCCAGTCCCATCACTTCATGGCAAATAGATGGATAAAAAGTGGAAACAGTGACAGATTTTATTTTCTTGGGCTCCAAAATCACCGCAGATGGTGACTGCAGCCAAGAAATGAAAAGACATTTACCAACTGTGCAAGAGGGTTCCCTTTTCTCCACATCCTCTGCAATATTTATCATTTGTGGATTTTTTAATGATGGACATTCTGACTGGTGTGATGTGATACCTCATTGTAGTTTTAATTTGCATTTCTTTAATAATGAGTGATGTTGAGCATATTTTCATGTGTTTGTTAGCCATCTGTATGTCTTCTTTGGAGAAATGTCTGTTTAGGTCTTTTGCCCATTTTTTTTTTTAATTGGGTTGTTTGTTTTCCTGATATTAAGCTGCATGAGCTGTTTGTATATTTGGAGATTCATCCTTTGTAAGTTGTTTAATTTGCAATTATTTTCTTCCATTCTGACATAGAGAGCTCAACCCAGTACTCTATGACAAGCTAGACAGGTGGGATATGGGAGGGAGGTTCATGAGAAATGGGACAGCTATGTGCCTTTGGCTGATTCATGTTGATGTATGGTAATAACCATCACAGTATTATAAACAATTATACCCCCCAAAATTTTTTAAAAGCTCCTTGGAAAGAAAGCTACATTAAACCTAGACAGTGTATTAAAAAGCAGACGTCATTTTGTTAACAAAGATCTGTATAGTGAAAGCTATGATTTTTCCAGTAGTCATGTATGGATGTGAGAGTTGGACCATAAAGAAGGTTGAGCACCAAATAACTGATGCTTTTGAATTGGGCACTGGAGAATACTCTTAAGAATTCCTTGGACAGCAAGGAGATGAAATTATTCAATCCTTAAGGAAATCAATTCTGTATATTCATTGGAAGGACTGATACTGAAGCTGAAGCTCTGATACCTTGGCTACCTGATGTGAAGGACTAACTCACTGGAAAAGACCTTGATGCTGGAAAAGATTGAGAGCAGGAGAGAAGTGGGCAACAGAGAATGAAATTGTTGGGTGACATCACTGACTCAATGGGCGAGTGTTTGAGCAAACTCAGGGAGACAGTGAAGGACAGGGAAGCCCGGTGCACTGTATGGAGTCGCAAAGAGTCAGACACACTTAGAGACTGAACAACAATTGTAATATCAATTATGGTCCAAAATGATGATGTAAGATCAGGGGTCAGATTAGGAGTGGTCCTGGAAGAAAGCTTTTTGGCACTGGGACTAAAACAGCAATTTTTTAAAAGAAAGAAACTTTTAAAATGAAAAAATATTAACTTACAATTGGTTGGATATTAGAACATGAAGAAAAGAAAGATTATCATATTTCATGCAATGAAGGGCTAAGAATAGGGACATAAGTGATAGATATATGAACTTTACTAACAAAATCTGAGAAAGCAAGGTTTACAGAGAGTGCAGTGAGATGTGTTCAGTTTTATGTACATTGAGTTTGAGATAATAGTGAATATTCATCCAGTCATCTCTAGACTTTGCATATGAATTGGAATACAGCATTAATATGAATCTGCAATACTGAGGGAGAAAAAGCATACTTATAATCATGCCTCTTTTTTCTCTAATCATTTTTCCTAGAATTGCAAATCCTAACGCATGGGATCAGTTCTAAATTAATGGGTGGTTTGAAGAATCAGAAGAAGTATGATTTATCTTTCTTAAGTAGTGGTTAAAATTAAAAAAATATCTTGTCTTTGAAATAGATTTATTCCTGTGTCCTGTGTTGCAGAAATGTCAGTTATGCTAATTTTGAAGTTCTTGTTTGTAGGTGTATATGAGAGTAATTGAAAGCTGTGGACTAGAAGCAGATTACTTGTTTTGTGACTTCAGAGAATGATTTCAAAATAATTATAAATATATATACATGTATACACACACACATGCATGTTAGGGCAAAGATTTATATCTGCTTGAAACAAGGTGATGCTGAAATGGCACATGTAGAACCACAGGCTGATAAATTAACTGAAGTAATACAAGCAGAAAATAAAGGAGACTGAGAATGTGAGTTTTTATGAATCTGCTAAATCTTAGAAAGAGCACAGGAGTCTATGGAACTTGGAAATTGGAGGTTTCTGTCCATCTTTTTGATATCTCGAGAGACAAAGAGAAGTAGCTAACATCTGAATCATCCTCTATACCCACATGCAAAATACTTCAGCACTTTCTTCCTCAATGTTATAAACACTGCTGAGAATGTTATTAACCTACCAGAAGATCTTGGAATCTGCACATACATTGGTTGGTGATGCTTGTTGGGTTTCTGAAATAGCAAGGAAATGCATAGAACATTTTGCATACTTCTTGGTTTCCACCAGATTAGACTCAAAATAAGCAAATTTAGAGCTGACTTTCTGTAGGCCAGGAAACTCTCTGCCTTAACTTCCTACATGACCATTTTCCATGTATTCTTCTATCCTTCATGTTGCCCCACACTTTATTATTTACATTTTCTTCTCTTGAAGGCTGGAACTGTGTGACTGTGGCATAGATAATATTTGATTCCAACATGCTTAATTTAATTAAAATATTGTAGTTCTTTTTTTAACAGAATGATGCTTTTTAAAAATTCTGAAGTGATAATTGTTTTACAATACCATGAGAACTGTGTTTGTAGAATAGTTAATTACAAGATCAGAAGTTCAATGAAATTATTTATTTTTATATAAGAATATATGTGCAAATGCAATATTTAACCTTGGATTATAAATATCATTTTAAAGATTATTAAATACTTTTAATTTGTGGAGTCAAGAATAGAAAATTTAAAATTCAAATTGTGATGTTTATGATTTGATTTATGATTCATTTGTTAGATCTTTAATTTTAAATTTGAAGTGTCATAATCCAAGAACCTAACATTCCAAGAATCTGATATTATGCATATAATTTAAACTATACTTGGTTAACTTTCAATCTATCAATCAATTTATTTGATAATTCATTCAGTTATTTATCCAGATATTCAGACAAGATGTTAATGATGATAAAATTGTACTTTAAATCTCCCTAGAGAAAAAGAAGAGAAAAGCTCAATTCAGTGTTGCCCTGGATGGGTTTTAAATACCTGAACAGAGGTAAGCTTATTTATGTAAACTGAAATGGATCAGCCTCATACAACTCCCTGACAAACATCTTAGAGCAATTCCTCAATAAAGTTTGTCATCAAGTTTACCTTCAAATATGTGAAATAGAAAATCTAATTTATTCTTATAGCAGGGAATATATGTATGTATGTATATGGAGCTGCACTTTGCTTGTGGGGAAAATGTAAACATATTTCTGTCAAGATAAGTATTTTAACTTTTTATTGCTAAGTATAATGAAAAATTAAAAAAAAAAAACACATAAAAATATTTATGCCAGTAATTGAAATGCAGCCTATATTATTATATCAGTCAGAATGTGTTCTTAATATACTGCTGTAAGGATATGGGGGTGCAGAAACTCTAAATAATGTTGTACTAGAAAGGTTTTATCACCTAATTTACAAAGTGAGAGATAGGTAAATTCCTGTTAGAGTGAAAAAAAAAAAAAAAAACATTGAAAAGTCCAAGAGAAGTTACCATATTGCATTTGATATGTACATTCTATATTTCCAATTTAAATGCACATTTCTTTGGGAGGAAAGAAAGACATTAATTTGATGTGGAAAACTATGGTCTTGTTCTATGCAACCTTTAAGTTACAGTTGTGAGAGACAAACATCTGACTTCTTTAACACTGTAAGAGATGAATTTAATGGTTAATTTGGTTAATTAATGGAAAGGCCAAAGTGAATTTTGTCTAAGCCAGCTTAAGGCAAATTTTGATAGCCCAAATAGTTCAACTCAGCTTGCTAACCACATTTCTAGAAGCAGAAACAGATGCTCCAGGCTAAGGACTGCTCACAAAAGATTTTAATGAGATGAAAAAGTATGAATATAAATTGCACCTTATCTCTAGTGCTTGAGAGTGAATTTTCTCAGAAATTATGTTTAGAAAGATATTGTGCTGTGATGAGCATAAATGCTCATACTCAATTTCACTTATTGCAAGTGATATTTCTATTTCTTCTGTCTCCTAAGGAAGAGCTTATATGGCAAATCTAGCTAGATTTTGGCAATAAACAGTCTTTGTTTTGGGGAAAACATAATTTAATATACTATCATTTTTTTTTCATTGATAGAAGAGATAAGAGTGACTTAGCTACCAGGTATTAATAGAACACCTTCAAGTCTGTCAAGCTTCAGTCACACAATTTCTGAAACCCTTATATCGTTCTGATGGAGTTGATATTTCTACAATGGCTGCTTATAGGTTTGTGCTCTGCAGCTAAATTGAAATCATGGTTAAGGTATAAAAACTGTAAGCACTGAAATTCTCTCTCCCACTTTCAAAGAAACATTTCTTATTTAGATGCAGGATCAATACTCAACATTTTGTTAAAAGCTCCAAATATTTTGTACTGAAGAGACTCAGAATATTAGTGTAGAGAGGAAACCATCTCAAAGTAACTCATTTCAACAGAGATTTACACTTACTAGGGAAAGTAAATAACTCCTATGAAAATTTAAAGAGATTTGCATTTCTCTGGGTAGAGACTAAACCACTGTTATTGAGATGCCACAATTAAAGTTCCACCCCCCACCCCATACCCATGTATCCATTCAAATATGGGCAGGTTTTTTGAGGTTAATTGTGTATACTATACTTGACTTTTGACTTTCACTTGTGCATCATGGTAGGTGGTCAGTTTCTACCATCTCCCAGCTAATAGGAAGGACAAAGGTAGCAGAAAGTCAACGTCCAATAGTTTTAAAGTCAAGAACCAGTCGTGACATTCATATCCCATTGACTAGAGCACAGTTATGTGGCTACACTTAGCTATGAAAGAGACTGGGTGTGGTAGTAGTCTTTAAGCCAGTCCCTGATAAATCCAACTGGGAAGCATCTTTAAATAATATATAACTAAAATATACTTGTTTTAAATTTTAAAAAAAGATGTTAGATAAAAAGACAATTGGAAATATATACACTGATCATCCTTTTGACCCACTCTTGAGAAAGTTCTTTTGGATTTAAAAGAGTGCTATCTGGTCCACACAGCCATTTACAGTCTTTCAAGATGAACACATGAACACCCATGGCTGATTCATGTCAATGTATGGCAAAAGCCACTACAATGTTGTAAAGTAATTAGCCTCCAATTAAAATAAATAATTTTTAAAAATGTTTACTAATTTTTAAAAGATCTAGTTTTAAGTTTGGTGTATCATAGGAGGAGACATAGAAAATTTATCTGAAAAGATAAGATTGGGCTACTGAGGTCTTAGGTGTTCTTGAATATTTTAACAACAGTTCACATTTATTGAGTATTTACAGTGTGTCTTGCCGTGTTTTAAGTACTTACCACATAGTAACTAACTTCATCCACACAAAGAACCTCTGAAGGGTTACTGCCATATCAGGGATGATGAGAGTGATACTCAGTGGGGTGAAATAGTTTCACAGGAAATGCTTAATAAATGAAGTTGATGAAGCATGTAGGAATAAATGCTATTTATGACACAGCACTAAAGAAAGAAAAAAAGTGCAAATGAGGCAAAAGACAAAAGATTCCAGTTCAGTATAGGCACCTCCTTGACAACATCGACAGAATGTAGTAAATAACAGTTGGCTGTCAAGCTGAGCAGAAAAAAACATGATTCATAAACCTTGAAAAGAAGTAACAAGGCAAAGAGTAGGACTGGGTCAGAATTTCTTCTCAAAGAGAGAAAAGTTTCCAAGGTGAAGCCACATTTGTTCTTTTAAATTAAAATTAAATATTTCTAAGAAAAATTGACCAAGCAGTGGTCATTTTTAATTAAAAAAAAAAAAGCAAAAACAGATCTCTTAACCTTTCCAAATCCATCTCAGGCTCCCTTTCCAACAATGCCCTTAATAATCTCTCTCACCTCCACCAATGGAAGACTTCATCATTGCTTCTCTTCAGTGTAGTACCCTACTTTGACTTATCACACTTGATTATATGTGTTAATGTCACCATCTTCCTTGATAGTTTTTAAGTTCCTTAAAAGCTGTGCCTTAAAAGTCTTTTTAATGTGTACTCCCTGTGCCTACCAAAATACAGAACATTCACAATAAATGTCTATTTCATGGCATATAGGAAGGAGGTTTGACTTAGGTTGGTACAAGGGAATTTAGCAAATATTTGAAGCATGTGATGCTGCTCCCTTTTGGTGTCCATAGCAATAAACTTTATATATATATATATATATATTTTTTTTTTTTTCCTTTGAACAAGGTTTAGAGAATCCTCTTTAACACAGGCAGATACTATCTGTCATGAGAACCTGGCTAGAAAATGAAAGCAGTTTTGCAGGGCAGCCACAATAAGTCAGCACTGCAGAAACAGCTTGGCTGAGCATGGCTGCATGATCGTGCATCCTTAGCCTGCTGCTGCTGCTAAGTTGCTTCAGTCATGTCTGACTCTGTGCGATCCCATAGCATAAGGGTCTCAATTCATGTTAAGACCAGCAATATACCCATGTAAGTAGGTTCATAGAAAACAGAATATTGAAGCTTAAGAGAAAAGAAAAAATAGAAATTTTGGATAAAAATATTTGTTGTTACTCCTGTGAGGGTTTTAGAAGTTTAGAGTAAGTTTACATCAGTATTAATGAAGTTTTATTTTTTTCTACTCCTAGCATTTAGAAAGTTATATCTTCTTTTCTCCAATTCTGCTTTACTACTGTCCTGATTTAGAAATTTATAAGAGAGAATAAGGGGATGGCCAGCAATCTGTGCCCATCAGGGAACCATTTCCAAACCAGAACATACATTTCAGGTCTGCCAATATAAACACTTAATGAAGGAAATCTGCTGAAATGCCGGGCAAGACTTATGTGTGTTTTTTCCTACCTTCGGTGTACAAGATCAATGATGGCAATCAATCAACTACTTGGAAGGATTGATCCTTGTAATTGTGAAATTGAATAGTAAGCGAAATGAAGGCATGGAAGGCTAAAAATAAGGCTTCCCTTAAACTTTCAGAATTTAGGTCTTAAAACACAGCTTTTGTGTTGACAGATTCGCCAACTTTTCTTCACTTTTTTTACATTGAGGGACAGTGTTAGCCTTACTTACTTTGTGCTTAAAATATCTCAGCCTTTCTGAGTGCAGGGTTAACATCTCTATGTCAAAATTATAGCTGTTATGAGCCTCTCCAATGCTTTTTAAAGGAAACAAACACTTATACATCCTACCTCCAATAAAAAAAATGTATTGGTCTCTTAATCCATTGGGTTTGTTTGTTACAGGTTTATAATCTTTTCCAAGGCTTCCCTGGTGGCTCAGACAGTAAGGAGTCTGCCCAGAATTCAGGAGACCTGGATTCAATCTCTGGCTTGGGAAGATCCCCTGGAGAAGCAAATGGCAAACCACTCCAGTAGTCTTGCCTGGAAAATCCCATGGACGGAGGACCCTGGTGGGCTACAGTTCATGAGGTCATAGAGTCAGACATGACTGAGCGATTAATACACACAATCTTTGTTAATCAGAACAACTTTGTTTTGAAGAGTGACTATTTGTGCCTCCTCTGTGAAAAAGAAGTCAGTTGGAAATAAGCAGCAGAAATGATAGTTGGTTACTTTGGTTTCAAATGATCCAAGTTAAATGAACCCAAATGTTCTGCTCAGTTAGGCAGTATCCTGATAATCAGATTTAACTTTATCAACTCAGAGGTCTTTGAAGTGTTGTGCTTTTTACCCCCTGCCATGTTGTAGCATACGGATTTTTTTGTTTTTAGAGTTGGAGGCTTTCATATTACACACTAGGTTTGAACAATTATAAACATCAGGATTTAAAAGAAGGCCCTCATTTGTGTGTTTCAATTTAAGTTTATCATTCACCATTTCATTATCACTATGCTATGTGCTTAAATAATAGAATGAGAAGCATTATAAGAAAATATCTGTTGAAGTGGAAGGCTGCATTCAAGCAAGAATCTCTTAAGCTGTTTGAATATGGGTGTGTGTGTGTGTGTGTGTATGTGTCTGTGTGTTTCAATATATGTTCTTTTTCAGTTCTTTTCCATTATAGGTTATTATAAGATATGGAATACAGTTCCCTGTGCTATATAGTAGGTCCTTGTTGTTTATCTATTTTATATATAGTAGTGTGTATCTGTTAATCCTAAGCTTTCACTGAATTATCGAAATAACTTGTCCCTATCATCTATTCCTCTCCTACTGTTATGAAGAGTCTATTGATGAGCTGTCTACCATATGGAATGGTGTCCTACATGTATGAAGCACCCATCTTGTAACTAATATGTACCAGACCATAAAATAGGCTCTTTACATAATTCCGCTTTATAGGTAAGGACATCAAGATTAGAGAGATTAAGGAACTTGCTCAGATGCCATAGATTTCATGGGGCAGGAAATTCAAGATAAGGTGTTTCCACTATTCTCTCCCAAGAGCTTATAATTTAATGAGGAAGACAAATAGGAAAATTATACTTCCTAATATCTGAATATTATATTCATCATTTGTAATACTATGATAAATTTATCCCACAAGTTTGTCATAAAGATTAAATAAAAATGTGTATGAAAAGGATGATTTATATTTGTTATGTATATATATATAATCAGGCAGAGGATTTAAATGCCTTGTCTAATGTACAAATTCCTGATATAATTGGATTCTTCTTTCAAAATGATATATCTCTTTACTCACCATACTATTAATGAGCAAAGCAATTAATTTCTTCTATCCTTCCCTTTGAGGTGACTCATAAGGAACACTGAAGGCAGCTGTCTAATTCTTACTACTCAAAACATTTTGTACTAAGTTTAGCCACATAGTCTAGTATAATTATGGCAGGATGTAAGGTCCTATGTGAGACTGTGAGATTCCTGAAGCAGAAGCTAAGCCTTATCCTTCTGGCTGTTATAGTCCATTAATACAGGTTCTGAAACATTGAACAGGTGTGTGTCCAATATGTCAGTATCTCCCATGATGATTCACATGAATAGAATCAATCAAATTATAGCAACTAGAAGTATTATTAAGGCAGAGAATTTCAGAAGAAGGAACATTAGGCAGGAGGGGACATATTCTAAGCTCTAGTCTAAATTTGTATCTCAACACAGCTGCTGACTTGCTGTGAGATCTTGCACAACTCACTGACACTTTCTTGAATTTATACCTTGTTGATCTATCAAATAAATATAAAAATATCTGCCTACCCATTTCAAATAAAGTTATAAATAATAATATTAAAGTGTTTTAGAGTTAGAAGACTCCAAATATTTCTTCCTTTCTAATACAACCCCATTTAATGCTGCCATCCAAAAATATTGAGTTGACAAAATAGACAAACTTATAGCTATTGAACTAAGGTTTCCTGCTTCTCATCCCAGCCCTATGTTTACCATATTATCCCATCAGGAAAAAATTACATGTTAATGAGTACAATCTGATATACCTCATATTTGGAATATAGTCTAGAATTGACAAAACAATTGGATAATTTCCAATAACCCTCCAGGATAAATATCCTCATTCTGAAATTTTATAGGAAATAACATAGATTCAGGAAATTTACTGATAGAATGACTTAGCCAAAGTCACACCACTTGCAAGAGGCCAAGCCAGTACCTGGGCTCAGCATCCTGTCTTTACACTTTGCTCTACTTTGAACAGCTGTTGAAGTACTTGCTGAATACCATGGTTGTGTTATGTTCTAATTAAATGAGCTAATCTTTATATTGCTTCCAATAACATTTAATGGTTATATTTTCTTATTTTTTCTTTTATGGATCCTAATTTTCACTATTGAGAGTACTTTCATTACTTGTAAACCAGGAAATTAATCTATTTTTATCCTACTTAGAAAAATGCTGTACCCTTAGTGAAAGACAGCACAGAGGATTCATAAACAGATAAATTGGTCAACTTTACCTTACATATTTTTGCCAAATTCATTCAATGTAATATACAACATTTATAATTCTAGACAGTTATGCGTGTGCATGCATGCTAAGTCATTTCAGCTGTGTCCGACTCTTCACGACCCCATGGACTATAGGCCACCAGGCTCTTCTGTCCATGGGATTCTCCAGCAAAGAACACTGGAGTGGGTTGCTATGCCCTCCTTCAGGGGATCTTCCCAACCCAGGGATCGAACCCTCATCTCTCATGTCTCCTGCATTGGTAGGTGGGTTATTTACCACAAGCACCACCTGGGAAACCCAGACAGTCGTATATTAGAAGGATATAATACTGCAAGTAAAATAGAAAGAAAATACTTAACCCACCTTAAGGTAGATAAAACTTGTGGAAATCTCAGTAAAACTTTCTAAATTGAGTTAGACAAAAAGTAGAAACCTTTTGAATTTTAAGTTACAAATTAGGTCTAGAAGGTGAAATCTGGTAGGTTGAAGTGAGTGAGTGAAAGTTGCTCAGTTGTGTCCAATTCTTTGCTACCCCATGGACTATGCAGTCCATGGAATTCTCTGGGCCAAAATACTGGAGTGGGTAGTCTTTCCCTTCTCCAGGAGATCTTCCCAACCCAGAGATCGAACCCAGGTCTCCCTCATTGTGGGCGGATTCTTTACGAATTGAGCCACATGGGAAACTCAAGAATACTGGAGTGGGTAGTCTTTCCCTTCTCCAGGGGATCGTCCCAACACAGGAATCGAACCAGGGTCTCCTGCATTGCAGGCAGATTCTTTACCAACTCAGCTACCAGGGAAGCCCAGGTTTAAGGAAAATTTGTCTCTTAGTGGCTAAGTTCATTGTATAAGGTAAATGGCTGTTCAGATACTTGGTAAAAGTGTGTGAGAATATTTGTTTATACATGTCAGTTATATACCAAGAAAACTATATGTGAACTCTGTTTTTCTAAAATAAACTCTGGTAAACAGAAATAACTTTTGTCAAGTTTCAGGCATACTTAGTGATATAGTGAAGTCGCTCAGTTGTGTCTGACTCTTTGCGACCCCATGGACTGTAGCCCACCAGGCTCCTCTGTCCATGGGATACTTATGTAGCCTGTATTACCTTAAGACATACTAGGTGAATCAAGAAACAGGTGAGGTCTTCATAATATACAGAATCCTAGTATTTAGTAATACAAAAAGAAGAAGAAAAAAACAGCAATTAATATGGACAAAACATTATATTTTATTATAACCTAGAAAAAGACACTGGATATTGTGACCACTTGATGCTAACTTCCAACATACTGAAATTAATGATGCATATAGTTTCTCTGATAGATACAATAGTATTATAATTATTGTTGGTCTAATCAGAATTTCAAAATTAAACTATTTTGTATGATATTATTGCTTGAATATTTTCTCTCAGGAGTGTTAATCTACATAATGACGATGAGGCTCATTCAATCAGTTGAAGACCTTTAGAGAAATGGTTGAAGTTTCCTAAAGAAGAAGGAATTTTCAGGATTACAACATAGAAACTGCCTAAGTTTCCAACATTCTGTCCTGGTGGAATTCAAACTTCATCCTGCCAATCTGATCTACAAATTTTGAATTTATCAGTCCCCACCATTACAGACATGAGATAATTCCTTAAAATGAACCTTTCTCTCTCTCTCTCACCTGCTATCTCATCTCTTCTCTCTCTCTCTCTCTCTCTCTCTCTCTCTCTCTCTCTATATATATATATATATATATATATATATATATACACACATATACACACACACACTACATACTGTATAGTGTATGCTACACTATAACACACATATACAAAACCTATTTTGTCTCTCTGGAGTGCCCTAACTAATACACTCTTCTACCCATATTTCCCCAAACCTATGAATTTTTAACTTTTTAAACTATAAAGCACTCTAAATCCTTATGAAAGAAGGTGAGTGACATATTAATAAGTAAAAATATAATAATGTAACACACATGAATATTTTAGGCATACCAAAATATGCCTCTCACAGAATTCCAAAAACAAAAATAATACCCAGGGCAAAATGCATCTAGCAAATGTGGAATTCAAGCCTGAAACAATAAAATGGATAGGGTCCGAATAGGTAAAGAAATAAAACAAGACAGTGTTGCAAGTAAACAGAATACATAGAATCAGGTTTGCTAGCATACTTAGCAAACATTCAGCAAGGCAAAAGTGAGCTGCTCCATAGGAATTCATGATTTCTTTGGAGGGGGAGTTAAAGGAGATTAAGTATTATTAGTACTACATAATCATATTTCTTCAGTCAAAAATATTTCAAATTCACCCAGTGTTTGGTGCATACCCAGCAAGCATTTGCTGCCACTTCAATGGCACAGGTTGATTTCATTGTGCTACATGTGATTTCTGCTGAGGGTATAGGTCTGAAATCCAGCCTGTGTAAGCTGCCCAAGCTGGGCTGCAAGCCCTAGGATGGAAGGGAACCCCTTCTAATTCCCCCCGAGTTTCTGAGGTGCCAGAGGTGACCCTGACACAAATATGCCCTCCAGATTATTTCTTCTCTTTTACTTCAAAAATGAATATCTCAGTTCCTATTCTCTTCATCTGACTTTCTCGAAGTATGAAATAAATCTTATTTATGAGCTACATTGGCAATGCTGTTACAATGCTTAAGCTTTAACAAGTAAGGTCATCTTCTATTAAACATGCCCATATAGCGATTAGTAAGATGACTGTCTCAGTCTGTTTCGGCTGCTATGACAAAATACCATGGACTAAAAGGCACAGGAGGGCCGAGAGGAGCTACTCCACATTCAAGGCCAGGAGAGGCGGCTGTGAGGCGATACCCCTCCTACAAGGTAAGGAGCAGCAGCTGCACTTTGCTGGAGCAGCCATAAAGAGATATCCCACGTCCAGGGTAAGAGAAACCCAAGTAAGACGGTAGGTGTTGTGAGAGGCAACAGAGGGCAGACACACTGAAACCATACTCACAGAAACTAATCAATCTAATCACACTAGGACCACAGCCTTGTCTAACTCAATGAAACTAAGCCATGCCCATGGAGCCACCCAAGATGCATGGGTCATGGTGGACAGGTCGGACAGAATGTGGTCCACTGGAGAAGGGAATGGCAAACCGCTTCAGCATTCTTGCCTTGAGAACCCCATGAACAGTATGAAAAGGCAAAAGAGGAACTCCCCAAGTTGGTAGGTGCCCAATATGCTACTAGAGATCCATGGAGAAATAACTCCAGAAAGAATGAAGGCATGGAGCCAAAGCAAAAACAATACCCAGTTGTGGATGTAACTGGTGATAGAAGCAAGGTCTGATGTTGTAAAGAGCAATATTGCATAGGAACCTGGAATGTCAGGTCCATGAATCAAGGCAAATTAGAGTGGTCAAACAGGAGATGGCAAGAGTGAACATCAACATTCTAGGAATCAACGAACTAAAATGGACTGGAAAGGGTGACTTCAACTCAGATGACCATTATATCTACTACTGTGGGCAGGAATCCCTTAGAAGAAATGGAGTAGCCATCATGGTCAACAACAGAGTCCGAAATGCAGTACTTGGATGCAAACTCAAAAACAACAGAATGATCTCTGTTCGTTTCTAAGGCAAGCCATTCAATATCACAGTAATCCAAGTCTATGCCCCAACCAGTAAGGCTGAAGGAGCTGAGGTTGAATGGTTCTATGAAGACCTACAAGACCTTTTAGAACTAACACCCAAAAAAGACGTCCTTTTCATTATAGGAGACTGGAATGCAAAAGTAGGAAGTCAAGAAACACCTGGGGTAACAGGCAAATTTGGCCTTGGAATACAGAATGAAGCAGGGCAAAGGTGAATAGAGTTTTGCCAAGAGAATGCACTGGTCATAGGAAACACCCTCTTCCAACAACACAAGAGAAGACTCTACATGTGGACATCACCAGATGGTCAACACTGAAATCAGATTGATTATCTTCTTTTGCAGCCAAAGATGGAGAAGCTCTATACAGTCAGCAAAAATAAGACTGGGAGCTGACTGTGGCTCAGATCATGAACTCCATATTGCCAAATTCAGACTTAAATTGAAGAAAGTAGGTAAAACTACTAGATTATTCAGGTATGACCTAAATCAAATCCCTTATGATAATATAGTGGAAGTGAGAAATAGATTTAAGGGACTAGATCTGATAGAGTGCCTGATGAACTATGGAATGAGGTTTGTGACATTGTACAGGATACAGGGATTAAGACCATCCCCATGGAAAAGAAGTGCAAAAAAGCAAAATGACTGTCTGGGGAGGCCTTACAAATAGCTGTGAAAAGAAGAGAAGTGAAAAGCAAAGGAGAAAAGGAAAGATATAAGCATCTGAATGGAGAGATCCAAAGAGTAGCAAGGAGACATAAGAAAGCCTTCCTCAGTGATCAATGCAAAGAAATAGAGGAAAACAACAGAATGGGAAAGACCAGAGATCTCTTCAAGAAAATTAGAGATACCAAGGGAACATTTCATGCAAAGATGGGGCCCGATAAAGGACAAAAATTGTATGGACCTAACAGAAGCAGAAGATATTAAGAAGAGGTGGCAAGAATACATAGAAGAACTGTACAAAAAAGATCTTCATGACTCAGGTAATCACGATGGTGTGATCACTGACCTAGAGCCAGACATCCTGGATGTGAAGTCAAGTGGGCCTTCGAAAGCGTCACTACGAACAAAGCTAGTGGAGGTGATGGAATGCCAGTTGAGCTATTTCAAATCCTGAAAGATGATGGTGAGAAAGTGCTGCACTCAATATGCCAGCAAATTTGTAAAACTCAGCAGTGGCCACAGGACTGGAAAAGGTCAGTTTTCATTAAAATCCCAAAGAAAGGCAATGCCAAAGAATGCTCCAACTACCGCACAATTGCACTCATCTCACATGCTAGTAAAGTAATGCTCAAAATTCTCCAAGCAAGCCTTCAGCAATATGTGAACTGTGAACTTCCTGATGTTCAAGCTAGTTTTAGAAAAGGCAGAGGAATCAGAGATCAAATTGCCAACATCCTCTGGATCATTGAGAAAGCAATAAAGTTCCAGAAAAACATCTATTTCTGCTTTATTGACTATGCCAAAGCCTTTGACTGTGTGGATTACAATAAACTGTGGAAAATTTTGAAAGAGGTGGGAGTACTAGACCACCTGACTGGCCTCTTGAGAAACCTATATGCAGGTCAGGAAGCAACAGTTAGAACTGGACATGGAACAACAGACTGGTTCCAAATAGGAAAAGGAGTATGTCAAAGCCGTATATTGTCATTGTGCTTATTTAACTTCTATGCAGAGTACATCATGAGAAATGCTGGACTGGAAGAAACACAAGCTGGAATCAAGATTGCCAGGAGAAGTATCAATAACCTCAGATATGCAGATGACACCACCCTTATGGCAGAAAGTTGAAGAGGTACTAAAAAGCCTCTTGATGAAAGTGAAAGAGGAGAGTGAAAAAGTTGGCTTAAAGCTCAACGTTCAGAAAACGAAGATCATGGCATCTGGTCCCATCACTTCATGGGAAATAGATATGAAACAGTGGAAACAGTGTCAGACTTTATTTTTTGGGGGCTCCAAAATCACTGCAGATGGTGATTGCAGCCCTGAAATTAAAAGACGCTTACTCCTTAGAAAGTAAGTTATGACCAACCTAGATAGCATATTCAAAAGCAGAGACATTACTTTGCCAACAAAGGTCCATCTAGTCAAGGCTATGGTTTTTCCAGTGGTCATGTATAGATGTGAGAGTTGGAGTATAAAGAAAGCTGAGCGCCAAATAATTGATGCTTTTGAACTGTGATGTTGGAGAAGACTCTTGAGAATCCCTTGGACTGCAAGGATATCCAACCAGTCCATTCTAAAGGGGATCAGTCCTGGTTGTTCATTGGAAGGACTGGCGCTAAAGCTGGAACTCCAGTACTTTGGCCACCTCATGCAAAGAGTTGACTCGTTGGAAAAGACTCTGATGCTGGGAGGATTGGGGGCAGGAGGAGAAGGGAACAACAGAGGATGACATGGCTGGATGGACATGAGTTTGGGTGAACTCCGGGAGTTGGTGATGGACAGGGAGGCCTGGTGTGCTGCAATTCATACGGTCACAAACAGTCAGACATGACTGAGCGATTGAACTGAACTGAACTGGAAAGGCTTATAAATTTTAACTCTAACAGTTCTAGAGGCTTGCAGTACAGATCAGGGCCCTCTTCCCAGTTAAAAATTTCTCCTTGTGTCTTCACATGGCAGAAGAAGTGAGCTGGTTCTCTGGGGTCTAAAAGTAAAATAAAAATAAAGGTACTTCCCCAAAGCCCCACCTCCTGTACCATCACATTGGGCCATCAGGATTTTAACATACGAATTTCAGTGAGATACAACATTCAAAACGTAGCAATAGGTAAATTTGTTCCATGTTGCTACTTGTGTGGTTTAGATTAACTAACTTTTCTACTTTTTTAGTACTCGTTATCTCTTAGTCCTATACCCCTTTAAAGAAGGAAAGACTCAGTTCCAGTACTTCATATAAGCTTAAGGAAGAACGAAAAACTAAACAAAACTCTTTCTTGTTCTTTTAAAAACTCTTTTTCTTTATAATTGAAATTATTCTCACTCAAGGTCATTAGCTACAACCAAATCACATTACCCTCAAACTTTTGAAATAATCTTATAGTATTTCATAATATTTGGAAATCGAGAGTGTATTTCTCACCAAGTGAGGTTAAATTAGTAAGGGGAATGGCATTTGCCAAGTGCCTAAAATATGAAGATCAGTATATTTTAACTTGCTGAAAACACATCAAAATTATGGTTACATTTAACACACACAGTCACTTATTCTAGCTGAAGTTTTAAAAAGCTTGCTGCCTAAACTTAATACTTCAATTCAATT
Organism: Bos javanicus; assembly: GCF_032452875.1. NCBI lineage: Eukaryota > Metazoa > Chordata > Mammalia > Artiodactyla > Bovidae > Bos > Bos javanicus. The sequence goes on from NC_083882.1 coordinate 9,480,154, forward strand.
TACCAATATATTTTGGGTGATTACTGTGTACCATACCCCATAGTAAAACTGAGGCACTCCTATAAAAAATGCTTTGAACAGAAGCAACAATGAATACAAAGTCATGCAATCCTGGCTTGGTGTAGGCTGGACTTTGGATGCCATACTCTCCATCATAGGCATTTCTGAGCAGCATGAACCTTTCCATTCTTCTTACTAATAGGATGCACACATAGGTCAAATGGGAATCCCAGAATCTTTCATAGAGATGTGTTTTGTTTATTCACTTAAAATGAATGACCACATACCTTCCACGGTATATTTACCTGGTTTTTGAAATGACATAAATGTAAATCTGAGGTGTAAAGGGTCCCCCCAAAATGCAATCTGTTTTGAGGTAAAACTTTGTTACTAACCACATTTTCCCTATGACATATTTCTTCAAAGTAAAAACTGCTGCTGCTGCTAAGTCACTTCAGTCGTGTCTGACTCTGTGCGACCCCATAGATGGCAGCCCACCAGGCTCCCCATCCCTGGGGTTCTCCAGGCAAGAACATTGGAGTGGGTTGCCATTTCCTTCTCCAATGCATGAAAGTGAAAAGTGAAAGTGAAGTTGCTCAGTCGTGTCCAGCCCTCAGCGACCCCATGGATTGCAGCCTACCAGGCTCCTCCATCCATGGGATTTTCCAGGCAGGAATACTGGAGTGGGGTGCCATTCTAATTTTTATCTAATATATATATGCATATGTACATATATGTGTAAGCCATTTGATAACTGATTATGTCATCATCATTTTTATTACTTAGTGATATGAAATGTTGAGAAAGGTCCTACAAGTGATTTCCAAGATGGGTAGCTTTTAAGGTTTAAGTTAGTTATGTGAACTTCCAAATTTATATTCTTATAAATGAATTTTTAAAGTCAATGGAAGAATAGCTATTCTGTACTGTGAGAAGAGTGATAAGAAAAGCATAAGAGGATTAACTATAATGACCTTAAAATTGAAAAGAGAGTGAGCAACACAGAAAAAGGTGGTAAAATAAAAAAAAAAAAGTTTAGTAGAGACCAGGAAGCTAAAAATAATTCAGCTCTTAATCTATCATCTATTTTTACTACATCTGAACCCTGTAAAGCAGCCAGATCCTTACAAAGATGCATGCATGTGCACACACACACACACACACACACAAGCACAGGCACACATCCAATTGTTATTTATGTTCACACATGTGCCAGATGTTGCAGGCTACAGAAGATTCTAAATAACTTGCCTCATGGAAACAGAAGGCCATTTTTGACATATGTTTTGAACAAAGCTATACATATCTTGTTACTCATATTTCTTCCACACACCTAAAACTCTATTGCCCACGAAGTAAAGTTCAAAGCTCTAGGTCATTTGCCGTTTGGCACTTATTTACCTCTCAGCTTCTTTTCTAAATTATTCTTTCTTCCATCACTAAGCAGAGGTTCTATACTCCAGGTAGAAATAATATCTCACTAAGTTATTATTCTAAGGATTAAATAAGACTACATATATAAAGATACATACATATACACCAGTGCAGTGCATATAGTAAGAAAATCAAGATATTTACTAGTATCAATGACAATACCTCCATGTAGTATTGTTTACACATTCCAAGAACTATGCTCATGATTCTATGTGCATGGTTAACTGGTGTGGTTCCCTGAGGTTGAAATATGAAATGAAGTAACCCTGTTAGATCACAAGTGACATAAGCATCTTACATAAACCTTACATAAATTACACACATTAAATACAGTCGTGTGATATATGTATGTGTATAGGTCAGCTTTATTTCTGTTTTATTCAGCTTTATTTCTGCTTTATTGACTATGCCAGAGCCTTTGACTGTGTGGATCACAATAAACTCTGGAAAATTCTTCAAGAGATGGGAATACCAGACCACCTGACTGGCCTCTTTGAGAAATCTGTATGCAGGTCAGGAAGCAACAGTTAGAACTGGACATGAAACAACAGACTGGTTCCATGAAAAGGAGTATGTCACCCTGCTTATTTAACTTCTATGCAGAGTACATCATGAGAAACGCTGGGCTGGAAGAGCACAAGCTGGAATCAAGATTGCTGGGAGAAATATCAATAACCTCAGATATGCAAATGATACCACCCTTATGGCAGAAAGTGAAGAGGAACTAAAAAGCCTCTTGATGAAAGTGAAAGAGGAGAGTGAGAAAGTTGGCTTAAAGCTCAACATTCAGAAAACTATGATCATGGCATCCAGTCCTGTCACTTCATGGGAAATAAATGGGGAAACAGTGGAAACAGTGGCAGACTTTATTTTCGGGGGCTCCAAAATCACTGCAGATGGTGATTACAGCCATGAAATTAAAAGACGCTTGCTCCTTGAAAGGAAAGTTAGGACCAAAATAGACAGCATGTTAAAAAGCAGAGACATAACTTTGCCAACAAAGTTCTATCTAGTCAAGGCTGTGGTTTTTCCAGTAGTCATGTATGGCTGTGAGAGTTGGACTATAAAGACAGCTGAGCGCTGAAGAATTGATGCTTTTGAACTGTGGCATTGAAGACTCTTGAGAATCCCTTGGACTGCAATGAGATCCAACCAGTCCATCTTAAAGGAGATAGTCCTGAGTGTTCATTGGAAGGACTGATGTTGAAGCTGAAGCTGCAATACTCTGGCCACCTGATGTGAAGAGCTGACTCATTTGAAAAGACCCTGATGCTGGGAAAGATTGAAGGTGGGAGGAGAAATGGACAACAGAGGATGAGATGGTTGGATGGCATCACCGACTCGATGGACATGAGTTTGAGTAAACTCTGGGAGTTGGTGATGGACAGGGAGGCCTGGAATGCTGCAGTCCATGGGGTCACAAAGAGTTGTACATGATTGAGTGACTGGACTGAACTGAACTGAACTGATAGCTTAGCAGTAGAGAACCCATCTGCCAATGCAGGAAACATGGGTTTGATTCTTGGGTCAGAAAGATCCCCTGAAGATGGAAATGGCAACCCACTCCAGTATTCTTCCCTGGGAAATCCCATGGACAGAGGAGTCTGGCAGGCAACAGTCTATGGGTTGGAGTCAGACATGACTTAACAACTAAACAACAACAATGACAACAATATATGTAAACAACAACCATATATATATAATGTTATTTTGATCCTGTTTCCAGGCCCTGGCTACATATCCATCAGTTCCCTTCTTGAATAGCTGATTAAGTACACTTCCCAAGCTCTTCCATTAACAGACTTTTATACCCTGGGTTAAGATGTTCCAGCTCTAATTGCCCCAGGGTCAGGATATCACACAACTATAACGTTCCTGCTTCTGCTGACAATATTCTAATTAGCCAACCTTCAGGAAGTCTGATAAACTTAGCCTACACCACCCCATTTGAAAAACCTAAGTTGCCCCATTCCAGCTTGCCAAGTTCCAGCTTGCTGTTGTAACCCCTGCATGATTCTGCTTAGCAGCCTTCTTTCTTTCAAATCTGTAAGTAGCAGAGTCTGCCTTTCAACTGCCCAGTGTCAAGGTGTATCGCAGCATAAAAAAAAAAAAAAAAAAATCTAAATCTTATCAACTCATCTAGTATTTTCAATTGCTAAAAATAAATCAATAAAGAAATACATAATAAAGAAGAAAATAAAAGAAAGAGACAAGGAAAGAAAAAAGACATTGAAAGAAAGGAGAATAAAAGATTAAAGTTATTAAAACAGGCTTTTCATTTATATAAATCTTTGGTACATTTTACCTCTACAGATCTTTAGTTATGTTTCATAAGTATCAGTGATGATTTTGGCTCAAAAATCCTAACAGACACCAGGCATCAAAAATTTTTCTGAGTTAATTAATTCAACCTTTATTACTCAGTTTTCTTATGACCCACAGTATATTTAAGCAAAACTGTGAAATGGTGTAGTCTATGATCAGCTGTACAAAATAAACATATAGTTTCTGCCTGGGAAAAGGATTTATTTGGTATTTAAAATTTTCACTATTGAGAACATATGTAAGATCAGATCAGATCAGTCACTCAGTCAAGGTGGTATTCAAATAAAGGAGACATAACCAAAGACAGCCTAAGGAATCCTGCCACTGTTTATTGCTTCCTTTTGTTTTACAAGAAGGAAAATTCTGATGTAAACCTTTATTGCAATAGCTATTTCAGGGGACATTGTGTTAACCTTATATATCTCAGACTTTAAGCCCTTTCATAAAGTAAGGTCTATAAAGTCAAGATCTTTGAACAATCCTGATGCATCGTGAGTGACAGTGAATGTATGTTGAATGAATGAATGAATCACAGATGTTAGCTTCATTCACTTTGTATGATAACCTGATGAATTAGAAAACTTTGAGAATATAGTATAGATAGTTAATTTTTAAAACTGGATGTAGAATTAAAGATTATTGATTCCCAGTAGGAAACAGGCAATGAATCAGCATAATTAATAAACAATCTTAATAGGGACCCATCTTCCCTCGCTGGGAACCATAGAAACCATTAGGTACAAAAAACAAAATTAATGCCTTTCAGAAGTCTCTTCTAAAGCAAATTAGGAATCTGATGATGTGAACTGTGAAATAAGCATCACTGCAACACCTTGCATTTATGTAAATAAGCATTTTGGAGACAACTCCATTGTTTCTCCAATTAGTAAAGAGATTCCTGGGACAACAGGTTGAAATAGGCTCATTTATTGCTACAGAAACTTTCTTCATTCTGTTTCTATAGACTCTTTAATTTATATTTTGATTTTTTTCCTCAATTGGCTTTCAAACAATGTAGAAGATAGCATTCTAGGTTTTTGTGGGGAAAGTATCAAGATCAAAAGAACATGGTCAAACGACAAGGAGTGTTCACTGGAGATACCCCTATTGAGGTCTTTCACTGTTACAGAACCATCTACAGACCATGTTCTTTTCATCAGACATTTAATATACTCTTGAAAGTTTTTCATGGCTGCAATCATCTGCAGTGATTTTGGACCCCCAAAAATAAAGTCTGACACTTTTCCCCACTGTTTCCCCATCTATTTCCCATGAAGTGATGGGACCAGATTCCATGATCTTAGTTTTCTGAATGTTGACCTTTTAGCCAACATTTTCACTCTCCTTTTTCACTTTCATCAAGAGGCTTTTTAGTTCCTCTTCACTTTCTGCCATAAGGGTGGTGTCATCCGCATATCTGACGTTATTGATATTTCTCCTGGCAATCTTGATTCCTACTTGTGCTTCTTCCAGCCCAGTGTTTCTCATGATGTACTCTGCCTATAAGTTAAATAAGCAGGGTGACAATATACAGCCTTGACGTACTCCTTTTCCTATTTGGAACCAGTCTGTTGTTCCATGTCCAGTTCTAACTGTTGCTTCCTGACCTGCATATAGGTTTCTCAAGAGGCAGGTCAGGTGGTCTGGTATTCCCATCTCTTTCAGAATTTTCCACAGTTTCTTGTAATCCACACAGTCAAAGGCTTTGGCATTATCGATAAAGCAGAAATAGATGTTTTCCTGGAACTCGCTTGCTTTTTCCATGATCCAGCGGATGTTGGCAATTTGATCTCTGGTTCCTCTGCCTTTACTAAAACTAGCTTGAACATCTGGAAGTTCATGGTCACATATTGCTGAAGCCTGGCTTTGAGAATTTTGAGCATTACTTTACTAGCATGTGAGATGAGTGCAATTGTGCGGTAGTTTGAGCATTATTTGGCACTGTCTTTCTTGGGGATTGGAATGAAAACTGACATTTTCCAGTCCTGTGGCCACTGCTGAGTTTTCCAAATTTGCTGGCATATTGAGTGCAGCACTTTCTCACCATCATCTTTCAGGATTTGAAAGCTCAACTGGAATCCCGTCACCTGCACTAGCTTTGTTCATATTGGTGCTTTCTAAAGCCCACTTGACTTCACATTCCAGGATATCTGGCTCTCGGTGAGTGATCACACCATCGTGATTATCTTGGTCGTGAAGATCTTTTTGTACAGTTCTTCTGTGTATTCTTGCCACCTCTTCATAGTATCTTCTGCTTTGGTTAGGTCTATATAATTTCTGTCCTTTATCAAGCCCATCTTTGCATGAAATGTTCCCTTGGTATCTCTAATTTTCTTGAAGAGATCCCTAGTCTTTCCCATTCTGTTGTTTTCCTCTATTTCTTTGCATTGATCGCTGAAGAAGGCTTTCTTATCTCTTCTTGCTATTCTTTGGAACTCTGCATTCAGATGCTTATATCTTTCCTTTTCTCTTTTGCTTTTCACTTCTCTTCTTTTCACAGTTATTTGTAAAGCCTCCCCAGACAGCCATATTGCTTTTTTTGCATTTCTTTTCCATGGGGATGGTCTTGATCCCTGTCTCCTGTACAATGTCACAAACCTCCGTTCATAGTTTATCCAGCACTCTATCAGATCTAGTCCCTTAAATCTATTTCTCACTTCCACTGTATAATCATAAGGGATTTGATTTAGGTCATACCTGAATGGTCTAGTGGTTTTCCCCACTTTATTCAATTTTAGTCTGAATTTGGCAAAGACGTTTATGATCTGAGCCACAGTGGGCCCCAGTCTTGTTTTTGCCTACTGTATAGAGCTTCTCCATTTTTGGCTGCAAAGAATATAATTTATCTGATTTCAGTGTTGACCATCTGGTGATATCCATGTGTAGAGTCTTCTTTTGTGTTGTTAGAAGAGATTGTTTATTATGACCAGTGCGTTCTCTTGGTAAAACTCTTTTAGCCTTTGCCTTGCTTCATTCTGTATTCCAAGGCCAAATTTGCCTGTTACTCCAGGTGTTTCTTAACTTCCTACTTTTGCATTTGAGTCCCCTATAAAGAAAAGGACATCTTTGTTCTAAAAGGTCTTGTAGGTCTTTATAGAACCATTCAACTTCAGCTTCTTCAGCGTTACTGGTTGGGGCATAGCCTTGGATTACTGTGATATTGAATGGTTTGCCTTGGAAATGAACAGAGATCATTCTGCCGTTTTTGAGATTGCATCCAAGTACTGCATTTCAGACTCTTTTGTTGATCATGATGGCTACTCCATTTCTTGTAAGGGATTCCTGCCCACAGTAGTAGATATAATGGTCATCTGAGTAAAGTCACCCATTCCAGTCCATTTTAGTTCACTGATTCCTAGAACGTTGATATTCACTCTTGACATCTCCTGTTTGACTACTTCCAATTTTCCTTGATTCATGGACCTGACATTCCAGGTTCCTGTGCAATATTGCTCTTTACAACATCAGACCTTGCTTCTATCACCAGTCACATCCACAAATGGGTATTGTTTTTGCTTTGGCTCCATGCCTTCATTCTTTCTGGAGTTATTTCTCCATTGATCTTCAGTAGCATATCGGGCACCTACTGACCTGGAGAGTTCCCCTTTCAGTATCCTATCATTTTGCCTTTTCATACTGTTCATGGGGTTCTCAAGGCAGGAATACTGAAGTGGTTTGCCATTCCCTTCTCCAGTGGAACACATTCAGTCAGACCTCTCCACCGTGACCCTCCAGTCTTGGGTGGCCCCACATGGCATGGCTTAGTTTCATTGAGTTAGACAAGGCTGTGGTCTGTGTGATCAGATTGGCTAGTTTTCTGTGATTATGGTTTCAGTGTGTCTGCCCTCAATGTCCTCTCACAACACCTTCCATCTTACTTGGGTTTCTCTTACCTTAGACATGGGGTACCTCCTCACCACCCTATTGTAGATCCCCTACAATAGTGATGACAAATAATCAGTAACTTTCAGATATTTTACAAGTATTATGCTTTGCTATGCTATGCTTAGTCATTCAATCATGTCCAACTGTTTGTGACCCCATGGACTGTAGCCCACCAGGCTCCTCTGTCCATGGGATTCTCTAAGCAAGAATATTGAGATGGGTTGCTATTTCCTTGTCAGAGTATCTTCCCAACCCAGGGATCAAACTTGGGTCTCCTGTATTGGCAGGCAGAATCTTTACCATCTGAGCCACCAGGGAAGCCCAGTAGAAAACTCCTCATCAAATCCTCCTGAGTTGGGACACACAGATTTTGGGGGCAGGAGTCTGCTGTGTTACCTTTGCCTGGCAAAGCAATAAACTTATTTTTTTCTACTTCACCCAAAATTCTGTCTCTCAGATTTGATTTGGTATTGGTGGACAGAAGCTGAGCTTTCAGCATCAATAGTGCCTATTTTTTAATGTAAAATCTTCTCAAAGCTGTCTCCAATATAAAATTACATTGTTCTTGCCACCTTTAATTATAATAATTTACAGATTTTTTGTCACAAATACATTTTTTGATTAAGTGGAAATGTTACCAAAAAAACTGGGTTCACCTCTCGGTGAGTCAAAAGACAGAACCAAACCAAAGATGAGACATGGAGAATAAAGAATTTTATTAATTGGAACAAGTAAGGAGAACAGTGGGACTCTTTCCTCAAGTAGTGTCTCCTGAAGTGGCAAAATTGGGGAAGTTGTAAGTTAAGGGTACATGCACATTCATAAAGGGACTTGAGAGGCTGGCAGAGTCCAAGTTTTAGTTGATTGAAGTCATGAGGGTCAGAAGACATTAATGTCATCATCGCTTAGATTCTAGGTGGTTTGGTGGTTGATTGCCAGGTGTGTTTGACTTCTACAGAACTGCTCAAGAAAGTGCTTCAAGCTAGTCTTTACTATTGAAACAGACAAGAGAGTTTTTACAACTGATTTGTTATCTCTGCTGTTGTTAATTCTCTAGAGAATTCTTTTGAGAACAGTTTGTTCTCAAGTTCCTTATTACTAAGACCCATTCAAGGGCCAGCACTATGACACCAGGCTTAGATCACAAAATGGCTTAGGCCAAAAGTAGCATTTCTTCTGTTAAGAAAGCCATACCTGGTTCTTTTCACTGGGGACCCCCTACCATACCTGCTTACAGAAAAACTATATTTTTAGAGTGGGGAGGAGGAGTGGTACTGCCTCACGATTACATGTATTGTCCACAGTGTTCAAGACCCTTCTAAAGTATCTAAAATAATACCTTGTGTGAAAATCTTGGCTTTTCCACTCACCAGTATGATCTTGAACAATTAACTAGATTTGAGTCTGTCTTAGTGTTGCCATTTCTAAAATGGAGACAATAATTTTCCTATGTTTTAGAAATTATGATAATTTATTTTTTTCTTTTTGAAAAGTTGCTCAGTCATGTCTGACTCTTTGCGACCCCATGGACTATACAGTCCATGGAATTTTCCATACTAGAATATTAGAGTCGTAGCCTTTCCCTCCTCCAGGGGATCTTCCCAACCCAGGGATTGAACCCAGGTCTCCTCCATTGCAGGTGGATTCTTTACCAGCTGAGCCACAAGGGAAGCCCAAGAATACTGAAGTGGGCAGCCTATCCCTTCTCCAGGAATCTTCCTGACCCAGGGATCAACCCAGGGTCTCTTGCATTACAGGTGGATTCCTTACCAACTGAGCTATCAAGGATGAGAATTAAATAAGATGAACTATTAAAATACTTGGAATATTGCTTGAAGTAAGCAGTGTCAGAGAAGGCAATGGCAACCCACTCCAGTACTCTTGCCTGGAAAATCCCATGGATGGAGGGGCCTGGTAGGCTGCAGTCCATGGGGTTGCTAGGAGTCAGATACAACTGAGCGACTTCACTTTCACTTTTCACTTTCATGCATTGGAGAAGGAAATGGCAACCCACTCCAGTGTTCTTGCCTGGAAAATCCCAGGGACAGGGAACCTGGTGGGCTGCCGTCTATGGGGTCGTGCAGGGTCAGATACGACTGAAGCGACTTAGCAGTAAGCAGTGTCAGTGAAAAATATTGCATAAAAGTTTAACTTCAAGTAAATATTTCAGGATGGTTCTCAAAGGAATCATTTCTTACTGAAGAAAATTTGTGGTACTTTCTGTGTTATCAAACTCTTGCTTCAGGCATTAAATGTAGACTCTACAAACAAACAATAAAACAATATCAAGGTAAACATAACACTATCCATAGATTACAGTTGATCCTTGAACACCGTTGGAATAGGGGCACTGACCAGACCATCCATAGAGTGAAAATTCACTTGTAAGTTGACCCCTTCTTACATGCTATTCTTTGGCATCTGTGGTTCTCTGTAACCATGGATCCAGCCGTGAATATATAGTACTATGATATTTACTATTGAAAAAAAAAAGTGCATGTAAATGGACCCACGCAGTTCAAATACATGTTGTTCAACAATTAACTGTATAAAGAAAAGTTTTAATACAGCCAGCACTCCAACTCCTCCAGCTCTGTATCCGTGGGTATAACCAATCGTGTTTGTTAGTTGAATCTGAGTGTGTAAAACTCACAGATATGACCAACTGTGGGATGTGAACACCCAGGGATTTTGGTATCTATGGTGGGTCTCAGAACTCAACCTCGTGCAGGTACTGAAGGATATGTTTATATAAAATATTCTGCTATTAGTTGTTAACTCTGGAAGTCATGAAAAGTATTAATATAGACCATACACGCAAGGACCAAGACAAGTAATTTTCTGTGTTACCTCTATTTAATTTTACTGTGTCAGGACTCCAGGGGGAGGAAATAGGGATTATTTTCAATTTACTCCAGAGTATATTCATAAGGAAATCAACTCTGAATATTCATCGGAAGGACTGATGCTGAAGCCAAATCTCCAACACTTTGGCCACTTGATGAGATGAACCAACTCACTGAAAAAGATCCCGATACAGCGAAATATTGAAGGCAAAAAGAGAAGGGGGCAGCAGAGGATGAGATGGTTAGATAGCATCACTGACTATGAAGTTAAGCAAACTCCTGGAGATAGTGAAGGACAGGAGAGCCTGTGTGCTACAGTCCTTGGGATCACAGAGTCAGACAGGACTTAGTGACTGAACAACAACAAAAAATATTCATAAATGATCATATAAATAGTGAAAGTAGTGTTCATGGAGATGAAGGGAGAATTTTGAAGGGCCACTGACATCACATTAAAAACAAAACAATGTCTTTAAAGAGAGTCACTTTTCCTTGAAACTCAGAGTACACTCTGGATTTATATATTTGGCTATTCTGGGATGGCTCATATCTTTAAAGAAGATTAATGTGTAAGATTTGGAGATTGCTTCCCAGTCTTCAGATGTGAAGGGCCACATCATTACAGAAGGTCTGGTCATCAAAATCTTCAGTGTGTGTTGTTTGTGTTTAACAAAGATTGTAAAAATTTACTCTTAGACATTCAAAGTGGCTAAGAAAACAGGAACAACTAATGACCTGAGAGGTAATAGCTTAACAGTAGAGACTGAAGGGGAACTCATTTTACATAAATTATGTTTCTGGAATATATGAAATTTATATCATTTAAAAAACCTAATGAATTGACTCTTATTAGACTTATTGACCACAGTCAGTTTTTGATAAATATATTTCTTTCCTCCTTGTTTTTTAAATAAAGAAAACAAAAAGTTATCAAGGATTAGATTAAAATGATAAATACCTATTTCATTGTGATATTAGACAGAACTATTTTATTTTGGATCAAAGGAATACTCACAGTACATAAATATCACCTAAATTACTTTTTAAATACCAAAGTTTAACATAATTAAAAAAAGGAAAATTCTCAGCGACACACTAAAAATATATCTTTAAGTGGATATTTTGGAAATGGCTCTTCAGCATACTTTCTTTTAAAATAGCTATGTAGATAGTTTTTAAATGATATCTACTTTTTTCTTTTTTAAAACTTCAGTTTCTACCCACATTTTACTTATCTTATTTTTGTTTTTCCTTCTCTGTAGTTCAAAAATATAAATCTCAGCACTTCTGTGTGAAGTGTGGAGGGAGTATGTTGTTGGAGAGCAAAACTTGCCACCCCAAAAATTCTCTTTGGCATGTGAATTATTAAAAAAAAGAAAATGATCAAGGTCCAAAAGACTCAGGAAGAAACTCTGATCTTCTCCATAACTGCCTAAAAGAATTTCTACAGAGGGCCTATTCCTAGAATAGAGCCAGCACCAGAGATATCCTCAAAGAATATGACTTAGGGGCTTGGGTTAACTCTTGTTATTATTTAGTTTCTAAGTTGTGTCCAACTCTCTTGCTGCCTCCTTGATTGTAGCCCTCCAGGCTCCTCTGTCCATGGGATTTTTCCAGGCAAGAATACTGGAGTGGGTTGTCATTTCTTTCTTCAGGGGATTTTCCTGATCTATGTCTCCTGCTTTGGCAGATTCTTTCCCAGTGAGCCACCAGAGAACCCCGTGAAAACTCTAGACAGGATCTAAAGATCAGAGTCTGCTCTTTGTCCCCTTGTTTCGGCAGGACACATCAAAGCTCTGCTCATCAAACATTTGCTTTTCTACCTCCATATGAATTGCCTTCCTTCCCTTTAGAGTTCCAAGTCACTACTCCCAGCATCTTTTTTATTTTGTTTTGCTTTTAGTTAAAGATGGTATTTAAGATGAAGTCTTCTGTCATTTTGGTAAATTACTCAGTTTTCCTGGGTCTCTCCAATGTACACATGTGATTAAACTTTTATTTGGTATTGTTCTATTAATCTGTCTCATATCAATTTAATCCTTAGATCAATCAGTTGAACCTAGAACAGTAGAGGAAATTTCCTTCCCCCCCACCCCCAAAATGGTAATATTATTTCCTTCCTGAGGCCAGCCAGAATGAGGAAAGACTGTGAAGGGCAAGTTTCATAGCAATTTACACAAATGATTATGCAACTGAAAGTTCATATGTTTTCTTCCTATTGCTGGACCAATTTGAGACTCTACAATACACTTTCAGTTTATTTCTGTATGATCAAGTCTTCTACTTGATCTTGGAAGCATACTTAAAAAACAAAAACTTAGCTTGTCTGGTGCATGCAATGTTTTATTACTTGACATACAATGCAAATTCTACTTTAATTCAGTGCAATTAGGCTTAATGAGCCTATTATGATCACTCCTAATATTAATATGTATAAAACTTGTAATTACAATGACCTAATTTTGCCATGGAAGGCCAGATAAAGATATCACAAGATGACACCCATTCCTTTAGTATCCCTGTGTTTTTATAATATTTTTAAGATGCTATTATTGAGCCTATTGGATTCAACGAACATTTATGGTAAATTTACCAATCACAAGACAAAAGATAGTATCTTTTCATGGTTTAAAAAGTACAAGTCCTATTGAACCAGGTTGTCTCAGTACAAATCCCAGCTCAAATAATCATTAACTATGAGATTTTTGACCTCATACTCCCAGACAAGAAACTTCTTGTCAGTTCTCTGTACTTCACTTTGCAATGTCAAAATTTTGGATAACGATAGTAACTATTGTCACAGATGTATGAAGATTGAATTAATTAACATACGTAATGTCTTGGAACAACGTTTGGAAGCAACTATTCAAGGAGTGTTATAATTATCAGATGAAAAGCATCCAGTGGTGTTGCTGTACTGAGATATAAAAATGAATAAGCACTGCAAGGAGCTGGTGATCTGCTAGAGTGTCTGGAGGAAGTTGAAACAGATAGGATGGATATCTTTCTCTGCTTTGTACTTTAAATATGTGCTTTAAGGTAGATAGGGATATTGTTGAGAATTAAGGGAAGAGAAAATCCAGTTGAGAGAAATTTGAAAGACACACACACACACACACAGAGAGACAGGATGTATTATACATATATCCTGAAGAATAAATACAATTTCAACAGCCAGAAAGCAGAACACTTCCCAGATGCTGGAACAGGACACCTATTCACAGGACTGACTGGGCTGGCCTAGCCTAAGGAATGTGGAAGGACAGGAAGTTTTCTAGGTTGATGGATGAGTCTAAGGTGTGTGAGAGAAGGTGTGTGTCTGGGTGAGGGCTAATTTGCTTCAGTTGTGTCCGACTCTTTGAGACCCTATGGACTGTAGCCCACCAGGCACCTCTGTCCTGCCCTGCTCTCCTCCAAGGGATCTTACCAACCCAGGGATCACACTTGTGTCTCTTAGGAAGAAAGAAAGAAAAAGAAGTTAGCTGCTCAGTCATGTCCAACTCTTTGGGATCCCATGGACTGTAACCTGCTAGGCTCCTCTGTTCATGGAATTCTCCAGGCAAGAATACTGGAGAAGGTTGCCATTTCCTTCTGCAGGGGATCTTCCTGACCCAGGGACTGAACCCAGGTTCCCTGCATTGCAGGCAGATTCTTTACTGTTTGAGCCACCAGGGAAGCCCAGGGTTATGTCTCTTAGGTCTCTTGCATTGGCAGTGTTCTTTACTACTCGCACTGCCTAAGAAGCCTGCATAAGAAGGTAGAATGAGATAAATATGGACAAATATTCTGGGGTACAAACATTTAAAACTAATATTTTGGATTTAAATTGACACACATTTAGCTTTGGGTTTAGAATGACATGGGCTGGAAGTCTGGTTCCACCAGTGGATTGATCAGTGGTCCTTAGAAAGTAACTTCAACTGTCTATACCTCAGTTTCATCATTTTTAAAAGGAAGATTTTAAGATCTATCTCATGAAATCATTTAAATAGAATGTGTATACTTATGTGAAAAGAAGGAAGAATTTGTCACCTGTAAATATACCTCTTTCATTTTAGGGTGATTATTTTTTTAAAAAAAAGCAGACACATAAGCTCTGAAAGCTGAGTAGAAGGTACCCTTCTGTAAGAGAAATTTGCATTGTAAACAGCAATCTCCACTTGTAAGGGTACCTTACCTTCTTCATACCAGAGAGGAGAGAATCACTAGAATCTCTAGAAATTCTTATCAATGAAGAGGCACAGATTTATATCTCCAAAGCAATTTTACCCTTCTTTACCTTGATTTTCCTGGTAATTCCCATAACTGGTCTTTTTCCACCTCTCAACCCCAACATCTTTCTTTGTTCCTTAGCTGAAAATAGTATTTAAGATGGTGACTTGAACTATTTTGGAGAGTTACTCAGTTGGATATGTACACATATCTATTTGCTTTTCTTCTATTAATTTATATATTATTTTTTGGTATGGAAGGTTCAGCTGTATGGTAGAGGGAAAATTATTTTTCCATATATACATACACATATACATGCACACAATATTTATTGCACTTTCCCTAACAAATGTTGTTGTAGATACTATAGGCACAGTGATAAGTAACAAAGACAAAAAATATTTCCCACTTGAAATTTACAATGACAGCGAAGGGGAAAAGTATACACAATAAACAAAATACATAAAGGTGATATGTAGCATATTAGATGGTGGTGAGTGATAGGGATATGAATATTCCATATGCAGGATTCAGGTATAATGGTGGAAGCTTGGAAACATGTTCTTTGTTGTTTTTCTTTTACCTGGAAAATAGGAAGCTGAGTGAGGATGGGAATGGAGAAGTTGGAGGTTGGATTAAAGATAACAAAATACATAATGATTAGAATGAAAGGGTGAAATGACTAAGGAAATACAGTGTGCTTAAAGAGCCACAACCATTTACATTTAAAGTAAGACCAGACAATATGCTTTTATTTTTTCTCCCAGTAATATTCATTTATCTAGGAAGGCACTTGGAGCAGATAGACACAAGGTTTTGGCCAATGTGAAATTTTTTCCAGGGTGGGATCTATAAAAAAAGAAGATGGTGGGAGAAGAGGTATATTCAAAGAGCAATGATGGTCAAGATATTTATAGATAAAGTAAGTGAGGCATACAAAGTAATGATAGACAGCAAAAAGCTGATAGAAACAGTAGATTGCAGATTGCATTGGAGTTAAAAGGCAAGGAATGCTAAAGATAGATTTTATGGTTTGGGAAATAATAGGAGAGTGTGTTTAAAAAATTATTAAGGCTATTGGTAAACACAACATCTATTATAGAATATGACAATGGGAATGAGTATCTGAGGAAATTGGAAGACAAGATAATAAGAAGAGAGAACAAGAAACTAATAGGACTATATATCAGTATGCAAATATTGAAATCATTAAGAATTATGGCAAGAGTATTGTTGAAAAAAATAACAGCCAGGACTATAAATCTTTAAAGTATGAAGAGAAGTAAATGAAGAGTTGATTGCAGTGAGCAATGGATAGTATATATTCTGATGTCATGACATTCAAACCTTTTTTTTTTTTTTTTTTGCTTTGTTTGTTTTCCTGGAGAGAGGTAGAGAGAATAATCTGAAAGCAGCAAAAGAAGTACGGAAAACACTTTATGACAGGATCTCTTAGGAGAGTTGTAAGTTTCCATTAGAGCACAAAGCTTGAGTAAATAATATTGAGAGAAGGCCAGAACTGGAGGGGTTTGCTGCTGATGCTGAGTTCCATAGGTAAAAGGGTGTCAAGAGTGTGGACAGGTGGGAAATGGGATCAAATAAAATGGTATAGAAGTCCTTGGGAGAATCAAAACAATTGGGAAAGATTGATAATCTTGCTAGACACCAAATACATAGTACATGTGTGAGGGTAGGAATGGAAGTCTGAGAGTTGTGGGCACAATGAAAGATAGAGTCTTACCAACAAAGTCTGGAATTCCCTGGCTAAAAGCTCTTTCTTACTGCTCAGAGCTTTTACTCTTCCTCATTCTTTAAAAGGATTAGGCCATGTCCTCTGCCTGTCTTTTGTCTGTGGAAACTTTAGTCAAAGAAGTTTAATCAGAGAAGAGAGAAATGTGGAGACAAAGGATAACAGTCAAAGGAGATTAAATAACAATAATGTAGGCATTAAGCATAGTCAAGGACCTTTAGTTCTTTCTCAAGGACTATAGATGATATTCTGAGTGATATCCTGTGAGCTGTCTTATAGATACTAACACATCAGGTGGAAAAGCTAACTACCTGATGACCAGACTGTACCCAGGGCATGAGCTGCTGCAATTCCGAGAAGTGGCCACAAAGAAATGGGAACAAATGAACCCTGGAACTGAAGATTAACTGTACCTAAAACCACCAAGATGATGCTAGTCAGACCACTGATGATCAGTTTGAAGATGTTAGAAATGACTGCGCTTATTTGGCATGGGGCCACTCCCACTTCTGTTTATAAAATTTCTTGCCCCGCTTCTTGTCGGGAGGCAGGAGTTGGCTTTTGGATAGGCGTCCACCACTCTCCCTCGCCCCCAGTTGCTGGCATCTGAAATAAAGCAAATTTTCCTTTCCAAAAAAAAAAAAAACGAATAAATAAATAAATAAAGGGATTAGGGCTGACTTGAATTTTCTTAAATTTCTAACTCCTGCCTCAAAATCTTGCCTCATCTTCATGCTTTTTCTCACTTTTGTAACATTATAAGAAGCATATTTTAGATTTGTATACTTTTTCAGTTCAGTTCAGTTCATTCACTCAGTCGTATCCAACTCTTTGTGACCCCATGAATCGCAACACGTGATTCATCACCAACTCCCGGAGTTCACTCAAACTCATGTCCATCGAGTCGGTAATGCCATCCAGCCATCTCATCTCTGTCATCCCCATCTCCTCCTGCCCCCAATCCCTCCCAGAATCAGAGTCTTTTCCAATGAGTCAAGTCTTCACATGAGGTGGCCAAAGTAGTGGAGTTTCAGCCTCAGCGTCAGTCCTTCCAATGAACACCCAGGCCTGGTCTCTTTTAGGATGGACAGGTTGGATCTCCTTGCAGTCCAAGGGACTCTCAAGAGTCTTCTCCAACACCACAGTTCAAAAGCATTAATTCTTTGGTGCTCAGCTTTCTTCACAGTACAACTCTCACATCCATACATGATCACTGGAAAAACCATAGTCTTGAGTAGATGGACCTTTGTTGGCAAAGTAATATCTCTGCTTTTTAATATTCTATCTAGGTTGGTCATAACTCTACTTCCATGGAGTAAGCATCTTTTAATTTCATGGCTGGAATCACCATCTGTAGTGATTTCGGAGTCCCCCAAAATAAAGTCTGCAATGGTTTCCACTGTTTCCCCATCTATTTCCTATGAAATGATGGGATCAGATTCCATGATCTTAGTTTTCTGAATGTTGAGTTGTAAGCCAACATTTTCCACTCTCCTCTTTCACTTTCCTCAAGAGGCTTTTTAGTTCCTCTTCACTTTCTGCCATAAGGGTGGTGTCATCTGCATTTCTGAGGTTATTGATATTTCTCCTGGCAATCTTGATTCCAGCTTGTGCTTCTTCCAGCCTAGTGTTTCTCATGATGTACTCTGTATATAAGTTAAATAAGCAGGGTGACAATATACAGCCTTGAGGTACTCCTTTTCCTATTTGGACCAGTCTGTTGTTCCATATCCAGTTCTAACTGTTGTTTCCTGACTTCCATATAGGTTTCTCAAGAGGCAGTTCAGGTAGTCTGGTACTCCCATCTCTTTCAGAATTTTCCATAGTTTATTGTGATCCACACAGTCAACGGCTTTGGCATAGTCAATAAAGCAGAAATAGATATTTTTTCTGGAACTCTCTTGCTTTTTCCATGATCCAGCGGCAATTTGATCTCTGGTTCCTCTGCCTTTTCTAAAACCAGCTTGAATATCTGGAAGTTCACTTTTCACATATTTCTGAAGCCCAGCTTGGAGAATTTTGAGCATTACTTTACTAGCATGGAATCGGACAGGACTCAGCAACTGATCTGATCTGATCTTACTAGCATGTGAAATGAGAGCAATTGTGTGGTAGTTTGAGCATTCTTTGGTATTGCCTTTCTTTGGGATTGGAATGAAAACTGACCTTTTCCAGTCCTGTGGCCACTGCTGAGTTTTCCAAATTTGCCAGCATATTAGTGCAGCACTTTCACAGCATCATCTTTTAAGATTTGAAATACCTCAACTGGAATTCCATCACGTCCACTAGCTTTGTCCATAGTCATGTTTCCTAAGGCCCACTTGACTTCTCATTCCAGGGTCTGGTTCGAGGTGGGTGATCACATCATCATGGTTATCTGGGTCATGAAGATCTTTCTTGTATAGTTCTTCTGTGTATTCTTGCCAGCTCTTCTTAGTATCTTCTGCTTCTGTTAGGTATGTACCATTTCTGTCCTTTATTGTGCTGATCTTTGCATGAAATGTTCCCTTGGTATCTCTAATTTTCTTGAAGAGATCTCTAGTGTTTCCCATTCTATTGTTTTCCTCTATTTCTTTGCATTGATCACCTAGAAAGGCTTTCTTATCTCTCCTTGCTATTCTTTGCAACTTTTGATTCAGATGGGTATATCTTTCCTTTTCTCCTTTGCCTTTTGATTGTCTTCTTTTCCATCTGTTTGTAAGGCCTCCTCAGACTCCATTTTGCCTTTTTGTATTTCTTTTTCCTGGGAATGGTTTTGATCACCGCCTACTGTACAATGTTACTAACCTCCATCCATAGTTCTTCAGGCACTCTGTCTACCAGATTTAATCCCTTGAATATATTCTAATCCCTTGATCTAATCCCTCTTCTTCACCTGACTTTTAAAAAAAACTTTGATGAAATACTTTGGGGTGTTCTTACTTTTAGGGGACTGAGACGCCCATTCTTTTTGCATGGTTCTGTAATAACCCTTTCTCTGCTCCAAACTCTCAACTTCTTGTTCGTTCTGGCTCACTCTGTATCAGGCTTTGCACAAATTCAGTAACCCAACAACATTTTCTCTTTCTCTGTGTTAAAGAAGTGAGGTTGTGGTAGTTTTATGAGAGTGAATAAAGATAAGTGTGCAGAAAGGTTGTTTTGCTTGTATCCTTGACCATTAGAGTAGAAACTGTTAGTGAATGTCTGGGGCATAAGTTTATGAAGGAGTACACATGGTATACACATGGGATTCTTACCCACAGAGTAGGGATAATGGGCAGTGATAATGACAAACAGCCACTTTGGTGGCCCTAGAATGGGGTTACAAAAGGTGCCATGACTATACTTGGAAAAGTGTCAACAAGAAAAACACATTGACTTCTATTAGTAAGCCAGACAGAAACATCAGCAAGCTCCTAGAATGTACATTCTCTTGGTTTTTACAAGAGCAATGACAAAATACTATTGGTGCATTAAAATTAAAACATGAAAGGGAACATTTCTGGAGGAGAAAGGAAAACATGAGTTCCTTGTGCAAAGATATGGCAAATGCAGAAATCCCAAATTTCCTTTGTCATTGATGGAAATGCAAAATAAAAACCAATGAAACTTCTCAGTAATAAAGTTTTCTAGTACATAATTGGACACCTGAGGACTCTAATCCCTTTCCTCACCAAAAAAAAAAAAAAAAAAAGAAGAAGAAGAAGAAGAAGAAGAAGAAGAAAACAAACTAAAAAATTCCCAAAGGTCATGAAATTACTTCCACTAAAATAAGTTGTTTTCAAATCTTCAGTAAGATCTGTGCCAAACATAACATTATTTGCTTATTCAGTTCAGTCACTCAGTCATTTCTGACTCTTTGTGACCCCATGAATTGCAGCATGCCAGGCCTCCCTGTCCATCATCAACTCCTGGAGTTTACTCAAACTCATGACCTTTGAGTCCGTGATGCCATCCAGCCATCTCATCCCCTGTCATCCCCTTCTCCTCCTGCACCCAATCCCTGCCAGCATCATGGTCTTTTCCAATGAGTCAACTCTTTGCATGAAGTGGCCAGAGCACTGGAGTTTCAGCTTTAGCATCAGTCCTTACAATGAACACCCAGGACTGATCTCCTTTAGAATGGACTGGTTGGATCTCCTTGCAGTTCAAGGAGCTCTTGAGAGTCTCCTCCAACACCACAGTTCAAAAGCATCAATTCTTTGGCACTCAACTTTTTTCACAGTCCAGCTATCACATCCATCCATGACCATTGGAAAAACCATAGCCTTGACTAGACGAACCTTTGGGATTACATCTGATAGATAGAGTGCCTGATGAACTATGGATGGAGGTTCGTGACACTGTACAGGAGACAGGGATCAGGACCATCCCCATGGAAAAGAAATGCAAAAAAGTAAAATGGCTGTCTGAGGAGGCCTTACAAATAGCTGTGAAAAGAAGAGAAGGGAAAAGCAAAGGAGAAAAGGAAAGATATTCCCATTTGAATGCAGAGTTCCAAAGAATAGCAAGGAGAGATAAGAAAGCCTTCCTCAGTGATTGTTGCAAAAAAAATAGAGGAAAACAACAGAATGGGAAAGACTGGAGATCTCTTCAAGAAAATTAGAGATGCCAAGGGAACATTTCATGCAAAGACGGGCTCGATAAAGGACAGAAATGGTATGGACCTAACAGAAGCAGAAGATATTAAGAAGAGGTGGCAAGAATACACAGAAGAAATGTACAAAAAAGATCTTCATGACCCAGATAATCAAGATGGTATGATCACTCACTTAGAGCCAGACATCCTGGAATGTGTAGTCAAGTGGGCCTTAGAAAGCATCACTACGAACAAAGCTAGTGGAGGTGATGGAATTCCAGTTGAGCTATTTCAAATCCTGAAAGATGATGCTGTGAAAGTGCTGTACTCAATATGCCAGCAAATTTGTAAAACTCAGCAGTGGCCACAGGACTGGAAAAGGTCAGTTTTCATTCCAGTCCCAAAGAAAGGCAATGCCAAAGAGTTTCTTATTAAAAACCTGTTAATTTGTAATGGCCCTATTTTAATTAAAATATTGCCCAATTAGGCAACAATTCTGTGAGGATATATTATCATTAATTTTCAAATGGAAAAATTAATACCGTAAGCTTAGAGAAATAAAGAGAATTTTGGAGTGGTAACAATAGCTAAAAAAAGAAAAAAAGTAGACCTGAGTTCAAACACAGACCTACTGACTTTAATTCAGTACTCTTTCTGTAATGCATGGGCACCGTTGCACTACAGGTAAGGCTTAGATTTGCTCTGCCAGAGGCTCATGGAAAGTTATCACATTTAAATCATTGCAACGATGAAGATTGCAACTTAAGCTTTATTTCTTCTTTCATCTAAATTATAATAACTATGATTTTAAAGAACCTACTATTGCACAAGATGCTTCACATATATTGTCAAATAACACAACTGAAAGTAGATTTCATTTACATTCACAGAAGAATATATTTGGCTAGGATTAAGTAATTCTTCCAAATATATCTTGATAACATATTGTCTGGCAAGATGAGAATCAAACCCAGGGGCATGGAGCTCATTCTATGAAATCTAATCGCCTTTTATTCAAATACCTCTAGGTAAACGAGCCTGATTTATTAATAAAAAATCTCAGTTGACATGTTCTCTACAATATTATAAATTATTCCTACATTTCCTTCCATAAAAGTTGAAAAAAAGCATGAATATCTGTATTGCCTTTCTGTATTTTTTTCCAAAATTTAAAGGTATGAGATTATAAAAATGAACTACTGACAAGACTAATTTAGAAAGCAGTAATCATATTTTTTTGAATTAGATTTTAAAATTAGAGAGGTGTCAAAGAAAAATAAAATAAAACATTAAGAGGAGGAGTAATAAGAAGCAATAAGATATTTCTAAAGAGCAAAAGCAAAATTTTTTTAGAGTAAGTTTCAAAAGTTGGGAGGTCAGAGAGAAGATCTAAATTCTAGAACATCTAGGGGGCTGATTTTTCATTACCATTTAGCCCAAATGCTAATTTTGGGTTGAAACACAATTTCTGGGCACAGGTTGATAATGCATAGTTACGAAAAGACCAGAGGTTGTGAAGTTGACAAGAGTTTCAGCCTCAGATCTTTCAATCTTTAATAACTGAAGCAATTTGCTGATCCACTCTGAAATACTGTGGAATCTGAAAGGACCCCCCAAAGCAAGAAGTGTTTGTTCTATTAGGAAGAATAGATATGGCTTTTAACAATGCAAAAGATGATCCAGACCTGTGATTACTAAATGCCATAGCAGCTACGTCAGAATTTCTTTAGACAATTTAGATTAAAAAGCCTGAGGAAATTGAACATTTTAGAAAGAAAAATGTACTAATACGTAAAATAATTACTTGTATGTTACAGTTATGAAACTAAACTAAGAGGATGATGTAGCTATTCAGTTCAGTTCAGTTACTCAGTTGTGTCCAACTCTTTGTGACCCGATGGACTTTCCTGTCCATCATCAACTCCTGGAGCCTGCTCAAACCCATGTCCATTGAGTTGGTGATGTCATCCCACCATCTCATCCTGTCATCCCCTTCTCCTCCTGCTTTCAATCTTTCCCAGCATCAGGGTCTTTTCCAATGAGTCAGTACTTTGCATCAGGTGGCCAAAATATTGGAGTTTCAGCTTCAGCTGCAGTCCTTCCAGTGAATGTTCAAGACTGATTTCCTTTAGGATTGATTGGTTTGATTTCCTTGCTGTCCAAGGGACTCTCAAGGGTCTTCTCCAACACCAAAGTTCAAATGCATCAATTCTTCAGCACTCAATGTTCTTTAAGGTCCAACTCTCACATCCATACATGACTACTGGAAAAACCATAGCTTTGACTAGATGGATCTTTGTTGGCCAAGTAATGTCTCTGCACTTTAATATGCTGTCTAGGTTGGTGTAGCTATTAAAAATAGCTAAACAGTAATTTGCATGTTATTTAGAAACTACTGAATGTTTTAAAGTGTGAGAGAATGATAAAAATAGTTTTGTGTTTGAAAAACATCACTGATAGAAGCATTAGAAGCATGAGAAGTGTGAATTTGAGTAAGGGAGGAATAGAGACAAATATTTGTAGGAGTCTTTACCTATTCCAATTGACAGCAAAATTTCAACTGTGTGGAATGGACAGGGGTAATATAAAGAAAAAGGCAAAGTATTGTAGAAAATTTAGGAGATAATCCAGGTTTGACAGCACTTGTGACTCTTTGAATAAAAGAGACAGATTAGTCAATATGACCCTAGCTTTTCCACCCCACTGATTACAAGAATGGCAGTTAACAGTTGGAGCAGGGAAGTTGTGATACCAGTTTCTTCACCTTCAATTATAGATGCATTCACCAAAGTGTGAGAAAGAAAAAGAAGTTTAGAAGATAAATGAAGGATAATGTAATGTTTAGTTATGTTTGATTGCTTGGCAATGCTTAAGTCATAACAAATCAGAGATTTTTTTTTAGTATCTAATTAGAGTTTTGAAAGCATCTGATTATAAACAATGTGTACAGATTGAAAAGTTAATGCATTTGTCAACTTTTATATTTCCATTGACTTTGGTCTTTTAATCTTCTAGTTTAATGTTGACTGATTGACTGTGGCATCGCTAAGTGGTATGAATATGTTTGCATGTGTCATACAAATGTCATATGCATGCATTTAGATCATCTAACTTATTAAAGGGGTAAAATTGTTTAAGAAGTCTCTATATATGTGTATGTGAAAACTCTAGCAAAGATTAACATCTATTTTTTTAAAGGGTCTAAAAGTTTATGTTATACAGTGATATCCATTTTTTGTAGATTTAATATTTTCTCCTTAGTTCACATAGTAGGAAAAATGTGTATTTTATAACAATATAGGGAACATCTCTCTATAGTTATTCATCAAGTACAGTGGTCTAGGTCGTAATTTATTCTCTAGCTTTTAAAGTTTGCCCTCTGAAGGTTGCTCACTTCCATATTTAAAATTCTTTTAAACAAGGGTACAGAAAGATTTGGTGCCAAACCAAGTATATTAATAATAGCTCTAGACCTATGCAGGACACACATTTCAAAGATTCTCTTAAAAATGGCTCACAAAAGTGCTTTATATCTTTTAAAGTACTTATATACATCATTATTTTATTAGCAATGATGAAAGTAATAAGTTTTCCATTTTGGCCCAAGTGAGGACATTTCTAAAATTTTCTTTAATGTTCACCAAATAAATACTATCATACAGAATATTTTAGATAAGATTTCTTAGAAATCATGAGGGATGGTGTAAGTTTTACCGAGGAGAATGTTTCCTGACATCTCTCACATAGTCATATTTCAAACTCAGATTAAGAAGCCTAAGCTTGATTTTTCATTTTCTTCCAAATGATTAGCTTTCAGATTGAAGAAGACAACAAATCTGAATGTAAATTTTACACCAGTCCCATGAAAAAGAGGGAGACTGTGATTAGGTCTAAATTATTCAATTAATAACTGAATAAGGGCTAAGACCTAGGCATTGTGATTTTTTGTTCATTATACCTTCACTTGACTATATTTCATTTGCATTTGAAATTCATGCACAAATAAATATGTAGGATATTTAGGAGTTTTTAATTTTTAAACTTGAAAGGAAAATTAATGAGGTACTCAAATGAGCAATAGTTTTTAAGTTGTAATACTTATTATTTTTGGTTCAGTTCATCTAGTACAAAAAAGTTAAAGTGAAAACACTTGTGCTTTATGGAAAAAACAACAACAACAACAACTGATCACTTTGGCTTTTACCACACTTCACAAAGAGGGCTTAAGTATCTTATGTTCTATAGTGCATTTAAAATCAGTGAGGGATTAAGATAAATTTCACTTGACCAATACTAAAAAAAAAAAAAAAAAGACTCTGAATGCACATCATGTAGTGTTCATCTTCTGACAGCACAGTATTTCAGGAGATAACAGTAAGGAGGAATTTATGGCAGGTGCATTACTACTTAGGAACTAATCTCATCCACATGGCTGTTAACATGAAATATGGATTTTAATAATCCTGACTCTGTGAGTTGTGTGATCCTGCCTGGTGGGAATGTGATTAGCCGCAGCCTGCAAGATTAATTGAGATATATAACACATGATTACATCTAGTGGATTACAAGCGACTTTGATTATGTGAGAGTTTGCATAGTTAAATACATACAAATAAACCAATATCCTATTATGACAAGAAAGAAAATTCTTTTTTCCTTAGGTCATTAAACAGTTCACTTAAATAGAATGCAAAAGTCTTTCAGGGAGAAGACATTTTAAAGAAAAGTGTAGATAGATGGATAGATGATAGATAGATATCTAGATCACATAAAATGTCTTGAAATTTATTCCATCATTATGCATATTACCTAGAACAGAATTTTACTCGGTAAAGAAAAAGTTTCTGACATCAACACATAGAAATTTTGTTGTTATTGTTCAGGCATTAAGTTGTTTCCAATTTTCTGCAACCCCATGGACTGAAGCACGCCAGGCTTCCCTGTCCTTCACCATCCCTGGTGATAGGCTCAAATTCATGTTCATTGAGTTGGTGATGCTATCCAACCATTTCATCCTCTGCTGCTCCCTTCTCCTCCTGCCTTCAATCTTTCCCAGCATCAGGGTCTTTTCAAATGAGTCAGCTCTTCGCATCAGGTGGCCAAAGTATCAGAGCTTCACCTTCAGCATCAGTCCTTCCAATGAATATTCAGGGCTGATTTCCTTTAGGATTGACTGGTTTGATCTTGCTGTCCAAGGGACTCTCAAGAGTCTTCTCCAACACCACAGTTCAAAAGCATGAATTCTTCTGCATTCAGCTTCTTTTATGGTCCAACTCTCACATTCATACATGACTACTGGAAAAACCATAGCTTTGACTAAACAGGCAGAGTAATGTCTTCGCTTTTTAACATGCTGTCTAGGTTTGTCATAGCTTTTCTTCCAAAGAGCAAGTGTCTTTTAATATCATGGCTGCAGTCACCATCTGCAATGATTTTGGAGCCCAAGAAAAGAAAGTCTGTCACTGTTTCCATTGTTTCCCCATCTATTTGCCATGAAGTGATGGGACTGGATGCCACAATCTTAGTTTTTTAAATGTTGAGTTTTAAGCCAGTTTTTTCACTCTCCTCTTTCACCTTCATCAAGAGGCTTTTTAGTTCCTCTTTGCTTTCTGCCACAAGTGTGGTGTCATCTGCATATCTGAGGTTATTGATATTACTCCTGGCAGTCTTGATTCCAGCTTGAACTTCATGCACCCCGGTATTTCACATGGTGTACTCTGCATATAAGTTAACTAAGCAGGATGACAATATACAACCTTGACATATTCCTTTCCTAATTTTGAACCCATTCTAACTATCCAGTAATAAAATAAACTTTCATTTTTCTTGAATTTTATTTTAATGCTTACTTCCAATAGGGCTAAATTACTAATTATTTCATGAATGATTATTGTTTCCCTCAAAACTCTTCTCTTTGGAAAAGGTTTGTTGACATCACTCTCCATGTTCAGTACAATGAATTTGGCTGAGCTTTCAAAGCACTTAACTCTAGTTTGCCATTCTATTACTCTAAATAAAAAGCTAGCTTTTCAAATTAATCTCACTCTATTTATTTTTATGTATTCTGTTTTACAGCCAAACTACATTCTTTCCCAGGCCCTACATAGGTCCTCCTTTTTCCAACCTCTAAGCATACTAACTCATAACTCTATGAATAATTGCATCCCTTTTTATCTGTGTCTATTAATCAAGGGAAATGAGGTGCTCTAGAACAAGCAAACTCTCCTAAAATCAATAAATGGAATCACATGCTTAAGTCAATTAAGATTCTTGCAACCTAATGTGTATAGAATGAATATATTCAAGATGATAGGAATTTAAATACACACATTAAGCAACTACCTCTGACATATAATTGACTTGGTCAGAAGCATCAAGTTGCTTCTAAAGAAACAACAAAAATTTTAGAAATCTTCAGTTGGTAATAGTGAAAGCTAAGACTTAGAATGCAAAAAATATTTCAACAAATCTTCTCAGAGCACATCTGGATCACAGACGCTAGTCTAGGACCAGAACTGGAGAGTATCCCTAGAATTCTGAAAAAGACATGAAGGGACTGCTACTTTATATAATTGGTAATGAAGCATAAAATTTTAAGAAGGACAGAAAAATAATATAAATATATTCAAGACAGATTTGTACACACACTGTAAGTGATGGCTTTAAACTGGATAGCTAAAGGCACCCAGGATTTTTGAGGTTACCACTCACTTTTGGGATTGATTCCTTTTCACTAAATAAACCACAGATACTGTCAAAAAAAGAATCATCATGTAAATTGAATTAAATCTTATTAAAATGAACTGTTATTAGGAAAACATTACTAGAAACTCTCTAACTTCAAGAATTTCTGAGCAATATGTATACATTTTAAAAGAAAGAATCAGATTGTCTTCTGAGAAAGACAGTACGAAAGATGAGAAGTCTTCTCATGTGGATAACTTTTGTATTTTTAATTTTTTACTCCTTCTTTTTGTATCTTTGAAACCACATATATTTGATTTTCAGAAATAGCATGAATTCCAGAGAGAAACATACTCTTTCAGCAATACATAGATAGTTTACATAGATAGTGCTTAGTTAGTTAGTTAGTTAGTTAAGTCGCTCAGTCGTGTCCGACTCTTTGCGACCCCATGAATAGCAGCAGCAAGTCAGGACTCCCTGTCCATCACCAACTCCCGGAGTTCACCCAAACTCATATGCATCGAGTCGGTGATGCCATCCAGCCCTCTTATCCTCTGTTGTCCCCTTCTCTTCCTGTCCCCAATCTCTCACAGCATCAGGGTAT
The DNA here is from genome assembly GCF_032452875.1 of Bos javanicus. Taxonomy (NCBI): domain Eukaryota; kingdom Metazoa; phylum Chordata; class Mammalia; order Artiodactyla; family Bovidae; genus Bos; species Bos javanicus. Next base: position 9,508,452 of record NC_083882.1, read on the forward strand.
TTTCCAATGAGTCAACTCTTTGCATGAGGTAGCCAAAGTATTGGAGTTTCAGCTTGAGCATCAGTCCTTCCAATGAACCCCAGGACTGATCTCCTTTAGGGTGGACTGGTTGGATCTCCTTGAAGTCTAAGGGACTCCCAAGAGTCTTCTCCGACACCACAGTTCAAAAGCATCAATTCTTCGGCACTCAGCTTTCTTCACAGTCCAGCTCTCACATCCATACATGACCACTGGAAAAACCATAGCCTTGACTAGACAGACCTTTGTTGACAAAGTAATGTCTCTGCTTTTTAATATGCTATCTAGGTTGGTCATAACTTTCCTTCCAAGGAGTAAGAATCTTTTAATTTCATGGCTGCAGTCACCATCTGCAGCGATTTTGGAGCCCAAAAAAGTAAAGTCTAACACTGTTTACCCATCTAATTGCCATGAAGTGATGGGACCAGATGCCATGATCTTAGTTTTCTGAATGTTGGGCTTTAAGCCAACTTTTTCACTCTCCTCTTTCACTTTCATCAAGAGGCTTTTTAGTTCCTCTTCACTTTCTGCCACAAGGGTGGTGTCATCTGCATATCTGAGGTTATTGATATTTCTCCCGGCAATCTTGATTCCAGCTTGTGCTTCTTCCAGCCCAGCGTTTCTCATGAGGTACTCTGCATATAAGTTAAATAAGCAGGGTGACAATGTACGGACTTGACATACTCCTTTTCCTATTTGCAACCAGTCTGTTGATTCATGTCCAGTTTTAGTATTTAATATCTTAAATATAATAGGTTAATGGTAGACATCACCTTGATGCTACTGCTGCTGCTTAGTCACTTCAGTGACTCTATGGACTGCAGCCTGACAGGCTCCTCTGTTCATGGGATTCTCTAGGCAAGAGTACTAGAGTAGGTTGCCGTACCCTCCTCCAGGGGATCTTCCCGATTCAGGAATTGAACCCAGGTCTCCTGCATTGAAGGCAGAATTTTTATCACTGAGCCACCAGGAAAGCCCAAACATCAACTTAGTAATTGCAATTTGAGATAAAATCTGGTTCTTTTTGTTTTATACCATACTAGGTATATTGAGAATCTTTACTGATAAACAGTTGATAGTAAAAAAAAACAACAAAAAAAAAGACAAAACATTTTCTTGTTCTTATCATGAATTTTAATCTTGATAACAAGTTGTTCTATTTGCCAACTTTATCCAGAAATGATGCTATTCTTAGTCGCACAGGATGTGACTTAGGTCAACTGATCAAAATAACTTTTTAACATGCTAGAAATATTAAATATGCTTCTAATTTTCCCCTCCAAAATTCTAGTTTTTTTTTTTTTTTTTTTTTTTTAAACCAGAATGTAGTTAAAAGTGGATGTGGCTTTTGGAATGAAATAAACATGAATTTTGTAGCTGTGTCATTCCTTGTTTCACTTTTAGGTGTGTTTCAGCAGCTAACTCCGGAGAAGGCAATGGCAACCCACTCCATTACTCTCGTCTGGAAAATCCCATGGACAGAGGAGCCTAGTAGGCTGCAGTCCATGGGGTCGCGAAAAGTCTGACATGACTGAAGGACTTCACTTTCACTTTTCACTTGCATGCACTGGAAAACGAAATGGCAACCCACTCCAGTGTTCTTGCCTGGAGAATCCCAAGGAAGGCGGAGCCTGGTGGGCTGCCGTCTATGGGGTCGCACAGAGTCGGACATGACTGACGTGACTTAGCAGCAGCAGCAGCAGCAGCTAACTATCGCCCCCTATGTTTCCATGCCAAGTTGTTCAGGATTAATTATTTCCATTCTCACTCTATTTACAATCCTACATATGATAATACCATACAGTATCATTTCTAATAACAAAAAGCTCAAAGTTGTTTTAATCTAATTACAGTGATAGAGATCCAGTAGAGTTACTCAACTGATACCTGTGGTAAACAATTGGTAAACAATTGCTGAACAATACCTCTCTATATTGAAGTCCTATCCATGTAAATATTACATAGAATGATGAAATGTGTCTTTAAAGTGGATGTGGCTTTTGGATGAAATAAACCTGAATTCTGTAGCTGTGTCATTCCTGGTATGTTTCTTAAAGTCTTTAAGGCTCAGATTTCCTCATCTTCAAAATAGAAAAAAATAACGCCTGTCATATGATTATTGTAAAGACTAAATGTAAAAAAAAAAATGAACATTTTTAAAGGGTTTTAAAATATGAGTTATAGGCCTGCTGTTGAGAGGTAGACATTTTCATTTAGTTTATAGAAGCAAAACTTTTTCAATGTCCTTTTAAAGGATCTTTCATTTCTTTAAATTAAATTTACAAATCTTGACATTTTATTAAAGTTTCTTTACTTTAAAAGGAAAAGAAAGTTACAGTACACTTCATTTATATACTTCACAGATTCAATCTCATTTCCAGAGGTCATCACAGAAACAAAGTGAACAAGGAAATTTTTTCTTTCCTATACAGATGGTGCCTACTTTTGACCTTAGCAAACAGCTTTTCAAACCAATGTTTCAACACTCGAATAGTAAAAACATCTGGATCTTCTGGAGAATTCATGAATCAACCTGAAATGTTAACAGATCAAACAGCTTGGATATAAATATACAAGGATGGATTCTGAATACTTAATATCCTGATAAATATTGATAAATAGTACTTACGTGCTGCTTGTTTAAATATAATCTAAGCAATTTTGTAACACATTGCTGAGGATAGCAAGTATCAGGAGAATTAGTCTGTACGTCTAGTTTTCAATTAGAAAAAGACAATCTAATATATTACAATAAAAACCATAATGTTATTATATAAGAATTTCACAATTTAAGGTGATATCAATGTGTGCTGTTTTTTTATCTGTATAGGATCTTTTCCATTGAAATAATTTGTAACATCTTATTCATTTAGCATTTTGGTGGCTCAGAGGTTAAAGCATCTGCCTGCAATGCAAGAGACCTGGGTTCGATCCCTGGGTCCAGAAGATCCCCTGGAGAAGGAAATGTCAACCCATTCCAGTATTCTTGCCTGGAGAATCCCATGGATGGAGGAGCCTGGTGGGCTACAGTCCATGTGGTCACAAAGTGTCGGACACGACTGAGTGACTTAGCATGCATGCATGCATTGTATCACAAATAAGTTGAAAATGGGAAACCTGTAACAAAGTACAGGTTGTGTGCTTTGTTGATGGCAAGGCTAGTGGCAGAAAATTTTTCCATATTCCTGAATTTTACATTATTATTAGTTTTTGCTGCCCATTTGAAATATATATATCTTAACACATATGGTTGGATAATTGTAGCAGATTTTATAATGAACTGTGGCTGCAAATAACTTTTGCATGATAACAATGGATAATTAGGTTTCTTCAGCCTGCATTCTCATAATACTTGTCTTTGACAATACCATAATTTTGTGAACTTTCATGAAATGAGAGGCTAATAGGAACATCCTGTTTTCTCTGTTATTAATAGCTGTTTATCTATTACTTAAAAAATAAACCCACAAAAAATATAGTGTATAAGTGAGGAATGAGACTTTCTTCATGTTGTAAATTATTTTGTGCCAAGCAACTATGAAATGCTTTTAAACAGTAGAATCAGACGTAGCAGTATGAAAAAATTAAGGTTAAAGCAGTAAAATGTCAACAAAGTAGAATCTGTTAATCATCTTTATACTTACTGTATGTTTAACAAACTGTTTAAATATTCAGATAACAATTATAGAAAATGAAGCAAATTTTATTTAAAAATGATTTTTCTTAATTCAAAGTAATGTATATTTATTATAAAAAAGGTACAAACTCATGAAAATTAAACACATTCTATTTCTTTCCTTTGTAGGTAACCATATTGTATTTTAAAGATGTCCAATATCTATGCATGGATATTAAAAGCAGAATATATCACATCTTGTATACAGATTTATAATATGAATTCATAGTTGGAATGCTTTATTCTTCATATATAGAATAATTTTTGCTTTGTTTCAGCAAACATTTCTAATATGTGTATCACATTGAAAATAATTGGATATTAACAATGAGTCAATGTCCAAGATTAATTATTTTTACTAGTTATTTCATTTGAAACAAACTCCTCTGTCTTCTCATTTTGTTTAACTTACTCTGTCTCTATGAAATTAGGTGAAACAGTTTTGTTAGAAATCTGTTTGTCTTCTAACATCCTCTGGAAAATAGCTTGTTATATTAATGAATTCTAACTATGATACACACACACACACACACACACACACACACACACACACACACGGAATATTCCTTGGCCATAAAAAGGAATGAAATTTTGCCCCTTGCAATAACATGGATGGAGCTGAAAGGTATTATGCTTAGTGAAGTAAGTCAGACAGAGAAAGTCAAGCAGTGTATGTTATCACTTGAGTGTAGAAAAACAGAAACAATCTCACACAGAGAACAAACCAGTGGTTACCAGCGAGGAGTGGAAAGGAGGAAGGGGCAAGGTAGGGGTATGTAGTGGACCGGGACACTCCCATCAATCTCCCATCAGAAGACAGTCCTTCCATTGCTCTGGCCACCGGCTGTATCTCCTTGGTGTCTGGACTGCCTAGGGCCCACCTCAATGTGTTTTCCACCTGCCTAGAGAGCAGCTCAGCTGGAAGGCCTTGAACACCTTCCTCAGGGTCAGCAGGATCAGGATCAGAATCAGAGTAACACAGAAGATGGCCATAACCACTGCCAGCAAGTCCTTTAGTGTCCTACAGGAGAATTTAAACCATGACACGGGGCTTTAAAGTCCATGTCATGATTTAAAGAAACTCTGGAATGCTTTCAAACAATGCTTTTGTATTTTATACAAAACCACAATGTATAAAATAAATAAGCTACAAGTATATATTGTACAGCACAGGGAATATAGCTTATATTTTATAATAAATTTAAAGAAAATATAATCTATAAAAATACTGAATCACTATGTTGGGCGCCTGAAACTAAAATTTTGTAAATCAGCTGTATTTTGTAAATCAACTCTACTACAATGAGTAAATAAATAAATAAAACATTTTAAAATGCCTACCCTCAAACTACCTCACCCTCTGTCTTTGGCAAAGTCTGCCTCAATATAACTTGGAAAATGACAGATACTGTTATTCTACTTGTTGTGCAGATAGAACCAGAACAGTAACCATCTAACATAATAAAATTCACCTACCTATTACTTCTACCTCATTATAATTCTTTCAATTTTGCTCATCTAGCAGTTGTTGCATTCTAAACCAAAATTGGGAGTTTGACAGCATAGAAAAGAAAAACATAAGAAGAAAAGGGAAATAAATCCACAAAGCTTTTTGATATTTTAATCAGCCATTCTAATTTTTTTTGAACTTTTATAGCTAAATGAAATAAAAATGAGAGGCATTAAACAAAATCATATATAACTTCACATAGCCTCACATTGTTTAAAAACTAATTTTGTAAATATTCTGTATTAATTAGAATTTTCAGTTAATGCTGATCTCTTTGATTTTACTAAGCATGTCTATATTTCATCAATTTTACATTTCATAATCCAGATCAGGAAACTTATTTTCACTTATCAAATGTATGTCCAGAGTACATCATGAGAAATGCTGGGCTGGAAGAAGCACAAGCTGGAATCAAGATTGCTGGGAGAAATATCAATAACCTCAGATATGCAGATGACACCACACTTATGGCAGAAAGTGAAGAGGAACTCAAAAGCCTCTTGATGAAAGTGAAAGTGGAGAGTGAAAAAGTTGGCTTAAAGCTCAACATTCAGAAAACAAGATCATGGCATCTGGTCCCATTACATCATGGCAAATAGATGGGGAAACAGTGGAAACAGTGTCAGACTTTATTTTTCTGGGCTCCAAAATCACTACAGATGGTGACTGCAGCCATGAAATTAAAAGACGCTTACTCCTTGGAAGGAAAGTTATGACCAACCTAGATAGCATATTCAAAAGCAGAGACAGTACTTTGTCAACAAAGGTCCGTCTAGTCAAGGCTATGGTTTTTCCAGTGGTCATGTATGGATGTGAGAGCTGGACTGTGAAGAAAGCTGAGTGCTGAAGAATTGATGCTTGTGAACTGTGGTGCTGGAGAAGACTCTTGAGAGTCCCTTGGACTGCAAGGAGATCCAACCAGTCCATTCTTAAGATCAGTCCTGGATGTTCATTGGAAGGACTGATGTTGAAGCTGAAACTCCAGTACTTTGGCCACCTAATGCGATGAGCTGACCTATTGGAAAAGACCCTGATGCTGGGGAAAATTGAAGGCAGGAGGAGAAGGGGACACCAGGGAATGAGATGGCTGGATGGCATCACTGACTCGATGGACATGGGTTTGGGTGGACTCCTGGAGTTGGTGATGGACAGGGAGGCCTTGCATGCTGCAGTTCATGGACATGACTGAGCGACTGAACTGAACTGAACTGAACCATAGATACATATTTGAATGGAAGTCACCCCATCTTTTAGTTTGACACATTACTCATTTTGCTTCCCACACCATAATCTTTAACTTTCAGTCTCAAAGAATACTAGCTCTAATATATTTTTTAAAAAATCATTTTTTTAAAGAATCTAATTTATTTTTAAAGATTTGGAATTAAAATTTATTTTTAAAGAATCATTTTTAAAGATTTATCTTTAAAGTATCTAAAGAAATAAAGGAAAATATATGCTTTTCTCTGGATGAATCGTCAGATCTTTTAGATAGTTTTTATTTACTTTGGTAAGATTTAGTAGTACTGTATATTTTTCATGGCTAAACCTCCAGAAGCATGGAGATCAACAAGATAATCAAGGTGGTAATAAGTAGAATAATCATTTATTCAGTAGTTATATATTTCATTCATTTGTCCAATATATGGCAGCCCACGGTGTTAGGGACTGAGAATGTATTCACTTTGGAAGGCAGTACAGTTACTAAGCGTAGAAGGCAATGGCAACCCACTCCAGTACTCTTGCCTGGCAAATCCCATGGATGGAGGAGCCTGGTAGGCTGCAGTCCATGGGGTCGCTAAGAGTCAGACACGACTGAGTGACTTCACTTTCACTTTCATGCATTGGAGAAGGAAATGGCAATCCACTCCAGTGTTCTTACCTGGAGAATCCCAGGGACGGGGGAGCCTGGTGGGCTGCTGTCTATGGGGTCGCACAGAGTCGAACAGGACTGAAGCGACTTAGCTGCAGCAGCAGCAGCAGCAGCAGTTACTAAGAGACGGTATGTAACCGTGGAATGCTATGATACTTGAGCCAAAGGGAACTATTATGCAGAGCAACTAGAAATGGAGGCATTGGATTTGTGGAAATGAGTTCTAAATGTTGCCAAGAAAGGAAAAGAAGACAATGATGCCTCTTTACAGGATGGGGGTGGGTAACTCTACAGGGAGTGGTTAATAAGATATTTAAAGTTCTTCAACTGAATCCCACAAATGTAACCACAGTAAATTCACTTGAACTTTCTACTTAAATGAAGTAGATACACTCTTGAAAAATTTAAATAGTAGACCATTTATCTATATCTGATATTGTGCTGAATACATTATTTGCATTATTTCAGTTATTATAACTCCATTCTATAGATGAGAAAAAACAGAATATTATAATTTACTGACTTCTGCAACTACACACATCTCATTTTTTAAAATTAATTTATTTATTTTAATTGCAGGCTAATTACTTTACAATATTGGGGTGGTTTTTGCCATATGTTGACATGAATCAGCTATGGGTATACCATAGAGACATCCAGCAACCTTCAAAAAAAAACACAAAAAACCTCAATGTATAAATTTCAGGTCATATTTGAAACATATGTGTTATAAAATAATGTCTTTAAAATTTTATTATTAAAATACAATAATAAACTATTTTCAATTGTAATATGTGCTTTTAAATTTTTTAAAAAAGTTCCCTTAATTTCAATTTTTAAAACATTTGAAGCACAAATAAAACATTAAATATAATTAATAAATGATACTTTTAGATAATAAATTGTACATCAAATTTTAATTCTTTCAGTAAATTTGAAATTGAGCTTTTTTTTGAAGAACATAATAAATTTTAAAAGTCTTGCTTAGAGTGATTTTTAAAGAGATTTAACAGGGTAATCATCAGGAAGCACACAAGATATATTTTATTATGCATATCCAATAGTTGATAAGAAAATTGAACAGCAACTTTCTTCTCTTATTTAAAAAGCAATCTTTTTCAACAGCTTTATGTCCTTATTAACTTCTCTTTGCATTTAACTCAGAAGAAAAACTGTTGCTTTAGTTTTGTGCTCACAACAATAGTTCCTCTTTTAGAATTTCTCTACAATACTGTTTCAAGTATTTGCTTTCTTATCCTTTGAGACACTGTTTCACAACTTAATTTTAATGAACATCCAACTGAGATGAAAAGATTCACTGCTTTGTCATACAGAATAATTTTATCTATTTTAATTATAGTATTGTGTGGCGTGTGTGTGGTAAGTTGCTTCAGTAGTGCTCAACAGGGAATCCCACTCTGTCCATGGGATTCTCCAGGCAAGAAACTTGAGTGGGTTGCCATACCCTTCTCCAGGGGCTCTTACCAACACAGGGATCGAACCTGCATCTGTTACCTCTCTTGCTTTGGCAGGTGGGTTCTTTACCACTAGTGCCACCTGGAAAGCCCAACTATAGTATCATAAAAATCAGCAGTTTCATTTTTCTTTTTTTCCACTAATTTTATAACATGTGGAAGAATGTAATAAACTAGTTAACTGTAAAGACATCTTTGTATAAATAAAACAAAATAAAACTGTTTGCCATGAAACACTATGATGCAATTTCTAAAACAATGTGTTCAAATAACTGGTGTCTGAAAGGCATTTTAGAGGTGCTGACATATAGTACATGAATATGCATGTGGTGTTAAAGTAGAAAATGTCCTATTTCATCTCATGTATGTAAAATTACAGTTGGTAAAGGCATTTGACCTAAGAAAGAGATTTATAAACTGGCTACATTTTGAATATTCATGACACATATTTATACATTCAAAATAACTACTTTATTAAAATGTGAGTCTAGGTTTTAAACCTCTGAAAATATTTTTAGAAAAGTGTGTTTAGTGAGAATTTGACTTTTATATATTTTCCCTTATCTGAATGTTTTAAAGAATTGGATTATAAAAATTATCCTTAAAGTTGCCCCTCCTTTATTTTATCTGTTAAATTACTGAAAAAGTAACACAGTTTAGAAAGCTGCTAGATTTCAGTGGCTACTGTAACAGTAATCTATGTAGGAATTATGTAGTAAGAATCTAATGCAATAATTTCATCCCAGAAGTTTAAAGAAGTATGAAAACATAAATGCCCTGTGTATAATGTGGAAAAAACATGAAGTGAACCAATGGTGATAATAGTTAATGTTGAATTGTCATTTTTTATTTGTAAGAAAAATAAATGAGGTATATTTTAAGAGATTACCATAAGAGTACTTGACCAGTATAAAGAAGGAGAACATTAGGCAATAGTGAACATACTCAAGATTGCTATTTTATATAATGTAACTAAATTTTTTATTCAATATAAACTGTTTACTTTAGAATAGTTTTAGATTTTCATAAGAATTTTAAAGATGGACTTCCATATACTTAATATTCAGTTAGTTTCTATTATTGATATATCACATTTTGTAACGTACATTTGTCACAATTAATGTTTCCATATTGATATATTCATATTAATTAAAGTTCACATTTTATTCAGACTTACTTAGTTTTTACTAACGTCCTTCTTTTGTTTGAGGATCCCATATGGGATACCACATTAAATACATTACTCATCACATCTCCTTAAGGTCTTCTTGTCTGTGATAGTTTCTTAGGTACTCATTTTTTATGACTTTGATAGTTTTCAAGAGTACTGATCCAAGTATTTTGTAGAATGACTTGGACTGGTCTGATATTTTTATGATTATCTTGGGTTTATGTTTTTGAGGAGAAAGACTATAGAGATAAGGCACCATTCTGATCATACCAAATCAAGGTCTATAGTATCAACATGGCTTACTGTGTTGTTGACCTTAATCAAGGGACTGAGGTAGTATTTTCAGGTTCACCAATAAAAATTACTCTTTTTATCCCTCTCTCTCTCTTTCCATACCCTTTGGATGAAAGTAACGAGAACAGTTCACACTCAAGCTGTGGAGTTTTGCTCTGCCTCCTTAAGGACAGACAACTACACAAATTATTTGGAATTCTTCTCTGCAGATTTGTCTCTTCTACCTCATTTACTGACTTATTCAATAATTTACTTATGTTAATATGGACTCAAGGATAATTGTTTTATTTACTCTATACTTTGGGTATTAACCCAATCTTACTTTATTGATTATATTTTTCCAGTTTTGGCCATATTTCTTCCTTTCAGTTGGCTTCTGTATCCTTTTGACAATTCCAGTCATTATGGATTTGCATTTGTTTCCTTTTGGAGCACTTTTTCTTCATGCGCCAGGGTCATGGCTGACATTTTATAATGAATTTTGTTTTTATAAGGAGAGGCGAAAACAGATGAAATATACATATGTATACAGAAGTATGTAGAAAATGCTGAATTCAGGTCAAATTCTTTCTCTAGTCTCATATTCACTGTATTTTAGAATAAACATCAATTTATTTATGGAGCAGTTGAAAAATATGTGGAAGAATCTTATTTGAATTCTAAATGTTAGGATTAAAAAAATAAACAGATTAATAGAACAGTATAATTTATAAATAAACAGTATAATTTGAACACTGGAACCAGTAACACTGAAGAAGCTGAAGTTGAACGGTTCTATGAAGACCTACAAGACCTTTTAGAACTAACATCCAAAAAAGATGTCCTTTTCCTTATAGGGAACTGGAATGCAAAAGTGGGAAGTCAAGAAACACCTGGAGTAACAGGAAAATTGAACCTTGGAATACGGAATGAAGCAAGGCAAAGACTAATAGAGTTTTGCCAAGAAAATGCACTGGTCATAACAAACACATTCTTCCAACAACACAAGAGAAGACTGTATACATGGACATCAACAGATGGCAAACTCCAAAATCAGATTGATTATATTCTTGGCAGCCAAAGATGGAAAAGCTGTATACAGTCAGCAAAACAAGATTAGGAGCTGACTGTGGCTCAGATCATGAACTCCTTATTGCCAAATTCAGACTGAAATTGAAGAAAGTAGGGAAAACCACTAGACCATTCAGGTATGACCTAAATCAAATCCCTTATGATTATACAGTGGAAGTGAGAAATAGATTTAAGGGCCTAGATCTGATAGATAGAGTGCCTGATGAACTACGGAATGAGGTTCCTGACATTGTACAGGAGACAGGGATCAAGACCACCCCCATGGAAAAGAAATGCAAAAAAGCAAAATGGCTGCCTGGGGAGGCCTTACAAATAGCTATGAAAAGAAGAGAAGGGAAAAGCAAAGGAGAAAAGGAAAGATATAAGCATCTGAATGCAGAGTTCCAAAGAATAGCAAGAAGAGATAAGAAAGCCTTCCTCATCAATCAATGCAAAGATAGAGGAAAACAACAGAATGGGAAAGATTAGAGATCTCTTCAAGAAAATTAGAGATACCAAGGGAATATTTCATGCAAAGATGGGCTCGATAAAGGACAAAAATGGTATGGACCTAAGAGAAGCAGAAGATATTAAGAAGAGATGGCAAGAATACACAGAAGATCTGTACAAAAAAGAGCTTCACGACCCAGATAATCACGATGGTGTGATCACTGGCCTAGAGCCAGACATCCTGGAATGTGAAGTCCAGTGGGCTTTCGAAAGCATCACTACGAACAAAGATAGTGGAGGTGATGGAATTCCAGTTGAGCTATTTCAAATCCTGAAAGATGATGGTGAGAAAGTGCTGTACTCAATATGCCAGCAAATTTGTAAAACTCAGCAGTGGCCACAGGACTGGAAAAGGTCAGTTTTCATTCCAATCCCAAAGAAAGGCAATGCCAAAGAATGCTCAAACTACTGCACAATTGCACTCATCTCACACGCTAGTAAAGTAATGGTCAAAATTCTCCAAGCCAGGCTTCAGCAATACGTGAACCATTAACTTCCTGATGTTCAAGCTGGTTTTAGAAAAGGCAGAGGAACCAGAGATCAAATTGCCAACATCCACTGGATCATCGAAAAAGCAAGACAGTTCCAGAAAACCATCTATTTCTGCTTTATTGACTATGCCAAAGCCTTTGACTGTGTGGAGCCCAATAAACTGTGGAAAATTCTGAAAGAGATGGGAATAACAGACCACCTGATCTGCCTCTTGAGAAATTTGTATGCAGGTCAGGAAGCAACAGTTAAAACTGGACATCGAACAACAGACTGGTTCCAAATAGGAAAAGGACTACGTCAAGGATGTATATTGTCACCCTGCTTATTTAACTTAAATGCAGAGTACATCATGAGAAACGCTGGACTGGAAGAAACACAAGCTGGAATCAAGATAGCTGGGAGAAATATCAATAACATCAGATATGCAGATGACACCACCCTTATGGCAGAAAGTGAAGAGGAACTCAAAAGCCTCTTGATGAAAGTGAAAGTGGAGAGTGAAAAAGTTGGCTTAAAGCTCAACATTCAGAAAATGAAGATCATGGCATCCGGTCCCATCACTTCATGGGAAATAGATGGGGAAAAAGTGGAAACAGTGTCAGACTTTATTTTTCTGGGCTCCAAAGTCACTGCAGATGGTGACTGCAGCCATGAAATTAAAAGACGCTTGCTCCTTGGAAGGAAAGTTATGACCAACCTAGATAACATATTCAAAAGCAGGGACATTACTTTGCCAACAAAGGTTCATCTAGTCAAGGCTATGGTTTTTCCTGTGGTCATGTATGGATGTGAGAGTTGGACCGTGAAGAAGACTGAGCGCCGAAGAATTGATGCTTTTAAACTGTGGTGTTGGAGAAGACTCTTGAGAGTCCCTTGGACTGCAAGGAGATCCAACCAGTCCATTCTGAAGATGAGCCCTGGGATTTCTTTGGAAGGAATGATGCTAAAGCTGAAATTCCAGTACTTTGGCCACCTCATGCGAAGAGTTGACTCATTGGAAAAGACTGATGCTGGGAGGGATTGGGGGCAGGAGGAGAAGGGGACGACAGAGGATGAGATGGCTGGATGGCATCACTGACTCGATGGATGTGAGTCTGGGTGAACTCCCGGAGTTGGTGATGGACAGGGAGGCCTGGTGTGCTGCGATTCATGGGGTTGCAAAGAGTCGGACACGACTGAGCGACTGAACTGACTGACTGACTGACTTAGGAATGTAGTTTTAAGATATGATGAATATGTGTAAATTATCTAGTCTGGTGCCTAACGTATAGTAGAGATTCAAAAAGTGGTTTATGTGTATGTGTGTTTTTCAACTAAAATAAAATCTAAGGTGAATTTTTTTGCTTAAATGTTGTATACAACTCATTTCTGTCAAAAGTCAGCCAACTGTTTCTGTAAAAGTTTAGATAATAATTTTTTGCTTATAAACCAGACAATCTCTTGAAAACAACATAACTTTACTATTGAAGAGTGGAAATAGCCATAGATACCACTAATCAAATGGGTTTGTCTCTACTTAGCAAAACTATTTTTTTCAGATCTCACATATCTGCTTATGCAATCCTTCTATCTTGATTACCCTTCTTATTCTAGATTTAAGTCCTGACTGTTTATTCATCATGTGTTAGCTGAGGCTTCATCTCACTCAGAAAGCCTTTTGAGGGATCTTAGGTACCAACAGATACTTACATGTCTGTCTCCTTCAGCAACAGGGATTGTATAATACTCATTTTCCTACCTTTAGAACATGACTCAGTAAATATTTGTTCAGCCAAACTGAACTTTCATGTATTTAAATATTATTCATTCCAAAAAACCTTGGTGTCATAATGGTTTAAATCAAAGGAACAATCTAGTCTATCTAAATCCTGTTGACATATTGGTCATTATATATAAGAAATGAAATCCTTTTCCTCATCAAGAATTAATTTGGGCATTATGTGCACCAAGAAACCATGTTTGCCACCCGTGTCTGTTGTCCCAGCACTACTGGGCTCTGCTCTGTCCTTGAAGGCATCAGGTTTCACCCTTCACTGGGTCTTTGTGTCCTCTGCCTGAGATGCCTCATTTCCTAACCTTCCCCTTGTCAACTCCTGCTCATCTATCAACATCAGCTTGAACATCTCTTCCTTTTAAATACAATTATCAGAGGCTGGACTTGTTTAAAGATACCTGTCTAAATGTACTATAATTTTACATTTATTTCTATTATTATTTGATTAAAAGATAAACAGAAATGTCAGCACCATGCTGGGGAGAAATTTTTTTTTTTTTTGCTCACTTAAGGTATCACTAACCCTCAAATCTTGTCTGATGTATATAAACTAAATAAATATGTTGAATAACTGAATGATCTGAGTTAGCTTTATAATTTTTCTTTATCATAACTTTATTAAAATTGAAATAATTCACCTATTTTCCATGTAGCAACATTATAATTTTAGAGTGTGTTCTTTCCTCTTTCACATCAAAAGCAAGTCATACATATTTAAGCTTTCAGTGCTATGGACACACAAACACATATACACACATGTTAATGATTCATCTGATAACTATATTATTTTTCAAAAGTAACTGGAAGTACAAATTTATCCCCTATATCAGAAATGTTGCTTCAAGTTCTTGCTTATGTGATTATTAAAGTTTGAAACATTTATTTTCCCCATATTTTTATATGCAGTTCCTAGTTATAGATTCACCTTTGAAATACCCTAAAAACCAGTGTTCTGTGATATTGTTTTGGTCTCCCAATGAGGATTCATTAGATTTAACTATTTCTGCTAGATGTAATAAATACCCAACTAAATGTTCTAAAATAGTAAAGCTTTCCAAGGGTCTTAGTAGGTGTTTTTTTTTTTTTTTTTTTTTTGGGGGGGGTGGGGGAAGGTATGATGAGGGTCCAATGGATAATGAAGTTCAGTATTGAATAAGTAACAGATTTTTTCCTTACTATAAGAGCCTTTAGTGTACTAATGTATTTTCTGAGTTGCCTTCCCCCACCCAAAAATAATGTTTCCCAAACTTATTTGCGGATAGTTTATTAACTATGTATCTATGTAGAACTTTATCTTTGTACCTATCCCATATAGTAGTTTTCATGAATTACCCCTTACTGTATATTAAACTACTTAAAGTAGGATTACACTATGCTATTTATCCCCGTCTCACCTGTTCCAGGGCTTCCCAGGTGGCTCAGTGGTAAAGAATCTGCCTACAATGCTGGAAACCCGGATTTGATCCCTGGGTAGGGAAGATCTCCTGGAGAAGGGAATGGAAACCCACCAATATTCTTGCCTGAGAAATCCATGGACAGAGGTGCCTAGGGGGCCACAGCCCATGGGATGGCAAAGAGCCAGACATGACTGAGTGACTAACACTTTCTTTCTTCACCTGTTACAAGACTTTGTAAATAATTCATGTTCAAATAAACTTTTATTATTTAGTTGATTTGAAATGTTCAGTTCAGTTCACTCAGTCGTGTCCGACTCTTTGCGACCCCATGGACTGCAGCACACCAGGCTTCCCTGTCCATCACCAACTCCCGGAGCTTGCTCAAACTCATGTCCAGTGAGTGGGTGATGCTATCCAACCATCTCATTTCTGTCATCCCCTTCTCCTCCTGCCTTCAATCTTTCCCAGCATCAGGGTATTTTTCAATGAGTCAGTTCTCTGCTCATTTGAAATATACTAGGATTTTTTTTCTAAAACAAATTTCCACTAGATTTTTATTTTATTGTGCTACAATTTTCTGTTTCATTTTACATATCCATATAAATTATAGTATCTTCAAGTATGAAAAGAATAAACATGATGAATATATTACAGCCTGAATTCACTGATTTATAAAAAAAAAAATAAGCCATTTTATAACCAATTAAAATACCACCTGAAATTCATCTTATAGCTCCTAGATATCCTGAAAGTAACTTAAGTAGCCAGAGGATTATTTGAAGCTATGTTTCAGAAGGCTGCTGACCAAAGATATACATCTGAATTTTAAACTCAGGCATAAGGATTGATCCAAATAATGCTAGGACTATAACTTGTGCCTCGGACAGAACCAGCACTTGATTCTTTTACTTTTGTTGAAAGACAATATGCCACATCAAGACATATTATGAAGACTTTTGCCAGTAACTAAATCTATTTTATGAGCAATGTACATGTACATAAAAGCAGCAGAGTCTTATGTTCACTATAATCTGTGTCTCTAGTGGTGTCAGTTATCACTGAGCTACCTAAATGCAGTATTCACTTTCATAAAGCCCAAGGAAGAATACCATGAAGTAAGTACCATGTAACTTGAGTGATTGGAATGAGCTACAGCCCATGAAGTACGGCTAAGTGAGCATTTTGAAACCTCATTGTGTGCTTTCTGTTCTTGACTTTAAGATGTGCCGTAAGTTGAGAACTATGACATTCTGAGCTCCAGCCTGTAGCTTACTTATCCAAGAGGCTTGACCCAACAGCCCGAGGCTGGCCTCCCTGCCTTCGAAATCTTACAGCTATTGCAATCCTGATAGAAAATGTTTTAAAACTCTCTTTTGGGGACAAACTATTTTTACCAGCCACCAAGTGAAACAACTCCTAAATGGGAGAGGCCATTTATGGATGTCTGATCAAAGAATCCTCAGATATCAAGTAGTGCTGATGGAAAATCCAGGCCTCACTATATCCCCTTGTGACATTCTTAACCCAGCCACACTCCTGCCTACCCCCGAGGGCTCGCTCCCCCTTTCACTCTTGCCTAGAGACCTTGGACCACTGGACAAAACCCTGAGAGGGATTGTTGGAAGATCCTCTGACCAATCCTGAGGAAATCTGGTACATTGATGGAAGCAACTTTGTCTTGGGTGGAAGAAGAAGAGCTGGGTATGCAGGAGTCTCCAATTTTGAGACCATAGAGGCTAAGTCTTTGCCATCAGGTCAACTAGCTACAACATGCAGCACCAGTTCAACAAGGATACATAAAACTACAGCCGACCATGGAAAATATCACTCACCCTTAGATGGACACTGCTATAAGGACTCTGAGGCCTGAGACTAGCAAGAGGGGAAGGCCTAATACCCCTCGCCGTCCCAGTTCAGCAGGAAGTAGCCAGAAAGACCTTGACGCCCCTATTTCCAAAGAATGGGGCCTCCTATCTATTGAGGGGGGAATGTTAGGTAGTTAGAATAGGAAACAGGAGTCCAAAATGGCAGTGGCTAGGAGAAGGCAATGGCACTCCACTCCAGTACTTTTGCCTAGAAAATCCCATGGACGGAGGAGCCTGGTAGGCTGCAGTCCATGGGGTCGCTAAGAGCCTGGCACAACTGAGCAACTTCACTTTCACTTTTCACTTTCATGCATTGGAGGAGGAAATGGCAACCCACTCCAATGTTCTTGTCTGGAGAATCCCAGGGATGGGGGAGCCTAGTGGGCTGCCATATATGGGGTCGCACAAAGTTGGACACGACTGAAGTGACTTAGCAGCAGCAGCAGCAGCAGCAGCAGCAGCAGCAAAAGACACGGAAGGGAAAAGCCCGTGAAAAAAAGAACAAAGGAAGGTCAAAGGAAGGTCCGAGGACCAGATTGAGGACCTCAGCTAGAATAAACAGCACTCCTGGCTAGCCCAATTTACATAGGGCAGGCCCAAGGAGAGGAAAAAAACATAAAAAGAGGAGTCAAAGGGCCAGGTCTCTCTCTCTCCTGTGCGCATGCGCGAGTGTGTGTGCTCTCTCTTTTTCTCCCTATCTCTCTCTCTTCTCTTTCTGTCTTTTGGGTCGGCATGCCCTCATGACTCGAGGATATATTTTCCTTTTCTTTTCTAAATAAAACTAATCTACCCAAGAACTATAACATGGACTGTCCAAGAGCTGTGACGTGTTGAGGGCTTTAATATCCGTCGCTTCAAATTTTTTTGAGATGAGACAGAACCGAGGAGATTACACTCACCTGACAACAAGAAGTTGGTTATATAGCAATTTAGCTACCTAGAAAATTATTTCAAAACTTTATTTTAATTGTTTTTGCAAAGAAAAGTGTATTATCAGTCATCTAGTAAATTATAGGTATGATACACTGAATAGTATCTTATTGACCTTGTTAATATAATATTTAGTATCTATGAGTTGAGGAGTTCTTGGGTGGAATTCCCCATCTGGGAAGGTCAGTTATATTGATATGCAAAAAAAGTGAAGAATTTGAATTGTAGATTTAAGTATATTAACCTTCAAGCTCTTTTTATGTAAATAACTGTGGAGATGTCTAGGAAGTTGGTGACCTGAACACAACTCTTCACATAGACTAAAAATGCCAGTCTCTTTACTTTTCCTGAATAAAATGTTTTCTGAGGTCTTGAATTCTATGGAAGTCTGGTCAGAAATAATTGGTATGAGGATTACTCATCTGTGGGCTGAGTGAGGCATCAAGATCCTGGGAAGAGTTTGGCTGACTGAGTTAAGGGTTAAATTTTGCTCCAGGCCACCGACAAGGGTTTGAACAAATGAGCTGAGCCCTCCAGTTTTCTGAGCTGGGAGGGCATATGATTTTTAAGTAGAAAATCAGCAGCCCTCACAATCTCCATTACTGGCCACAGGAATAGAACCCACATATTCCCTTCACCTGTGAGTCTGCTCATACCTAGAGTCCCCAAGAAGACACGTCAGAGCCCAAAGAACCAACAATAACGTAACAACACTTCTGAGTTGAGAAAAAGGAAATTAGTTATATGTATATATATATATAACTAATATATATATAACTAATTAGTAATATATAATTACTAATTATAATATATATTATATATAAATGTATTAAATATATAAATTATGTTAAATTATATTAATAAATATAAATATATAACTTACATAAATAATAAATATATAAAGTAAAATAGAAATATATTAATTATATATTTATATAAATATATTAAATATTTATGAATTATATATTAATAAATATAAATATATAACATAAATATCTTAATTGTATATTATATATTAAATATATAATTACTAAATTAGTAATATGTAATTAGTTAAATTATATATTACAGTGAGTTCACATGAAAGCTGGAAAAAGAGCTTTAAGAATATTTTAAAAGTAGAATTTCCAAGGGAATTTTGGGTTAGAAAAACATAATTTTCTAACTGAGAAATCCTGCATTTGTTTTAAAAGGAGATTATGTTAGTTTATTATTGGTTTAGAAGAGCAAGGTCAAGAAGTATATCAAAGCACCAAGATAGAAAACAAAGGAAATGATAAGAAACTCAGATAAATCATCTCCCAGGAAACAATTATATATATACATATATACACACACACACACATATATATGTGCATGCTCAGTCACTTCAGTCTCATCTTTGTGACCCAAGATATATATACATGTATATGTATGTGCACATGTGTTAGTCAGTCAGTCATGTTCAACTCTGAAACCCCAAGGACTGTAGCCAACCAGGCTCCTTTGGTCCATAGGATTCTCCAGGCAAGAATATCGGAGTAGGTTTCTATTCCCTTCTCCAAGGGATCTTCCAGACCCAGGGACTGAACCCAGGTCCCCTGTATTGCAGGTGAATTTGTGTACATACACACCATTTTTTCATATATTTCATTCTGTCCTTATTTTTAAATCTACATTAGTATTATCACTTAGTACAGAAAAAATATATTGGGTTACAAAAAACTTTGGAATTTTGTTCATCAAAAGACACTATTATCACAGTGAAAATATGAGTCATATAGTCATATATATGACTAGTCATATGAATGATGTTTGTAATGCATGCCATTGACAAAAGAATTACATCATACTTAGATAAACAAAGACTTCCAAATCAATACGAAATTACAGATAATTCAGCAGGAAAGTAGACAAGCTTTTATTTATATTTATATTTATATATTTATATCTCCATGTGTCACCTGAAAATTCTATTATGTGTGTGGTTATTGTATCAGTGCATAGATACTCATTGCACTTTGTCTATAATTAGGATTTCTTTCCTACTGTTTATATCTGTCAGATAAACTTTTGCCATTCATTAATTTTTAGAATTACTCTGCTTTAAAATGTGTTTCATGTCAATGTATGGCAAAACCAATACAATATTGTAAAGTAATTAGCCTCCAATTAAAATAAATAAATTTATATAAAAATAAAATAAAATCTGTTTCCTGTATACACTATAGTTTTGGATTTCTCTTTATAAGTCAAATACACTGTTTTTTTTTTTTTAATTTCAGAAGATGAGTTAAACTTATTCATATTTATTGGTATGACTGATATGTTTGGGTTTAACTGTCATTTTTAGTATAATTACTATGTATTTTGTATTTTATTTACTATGTTTCTCAATTTATTGTGTATTCTTTTGTTGTTTAATATTTCTTTTGGTGTTTAGGAAGTTTCGGATGTTTGCTCCATTTATTATCTTTTTATTTATACCTCATAATCCCTAAATCTCTGCCCCTGCATTTCCCCCTCTTATTTAGCCCTTTACTATCTGACTTCCATTTTTAGGTGGTGTCCTTTAACTCACATCTATTAGCTACACAAACTTTAATTATCTCATTCTATTTTAACTTTTCTCTCTCCCATCTCCATTCATTTTATAGTTGAATACTTTTTCCTTTGCCAAAGCATATACAACTTGCATACTGTTCAACCACTCATATCCTTACCTTTATTTAAACTTACTTCTAGAATTAAATACATTGATGCTTTTCAACAGTTTTCTTGTCGAAGTTTTTCCAGTTGTATTTTATCAGATGAAGCTAGTCATATAAAAGTTTTTCCAGATACAGCCAGTGTGTATAGTGTTCCCTGGATTCTGGCATGTTTATTTTTATGTACTCTTGATCCTTAATGAAGGATCTTGGACATAAAATCTTTGACTCAAATTTTGTTTCCTTAGGTTTCTTGAAATTGCTTTGCTTATTGTTCTTCAGAGTCTATAGCAGTCTATAATTAATAATTATATAATAATGTATAATTAATAAGAATTATAATAAATAATTCATTATTATAAGTAATTAAAAGTAATCTGACCTTTTTCCTATAGATCCTAAAATATTTTTGCTGTCTTTAAAGATCAATGGTTTTAGCAAGATATATCTTGGAGTTCATTGTTTCAGCTCAAGCATATGATATATAGATTTAAGGTATTTTTATCTTATTTCTGCAAAGTCATACTAAATTTAATGTAAATATAACTAGCTTTGTTTCATTGTTATCCTTTAGAAGGAATATATATATAATTCCCTCCAAAAGATGTCAATGAGAGAGAGAGATAAGGGTGGGGAGAATATAAGACAAAAATAAAATGGTCAGAGAGATAGCATCTGATGAGGAATATAGACAAAAATGGCTGTATATCTCAGTTTCATTCTCTTGGTTGTTTACATGGTTTTCTTCTATTCCCCATGCTTAAATTTTCATTTTTATTCTCTTTTGGGCACCTAGCAATTTATTTTTTTAGTATTTTTCTTGAAGCTGATGCAATCAATAATATGCCCAAAAATCCGTTCAGTGATTGAGTTTTATTGTTGGACTTTATCGTTCTAGGGGATAATTTTCTCTGTACTCAAAGCCCTTTATTTCCCTCTTTTCCTTTTATGGATTTCTTAAACTCTCCTTCCCATTCTCCACACCCACAGGCTTGAAGTGGCCACTACCTTCTGGTCAAAGCACTGATGGGATTTCTCTGTTTCTGGATAATTTGAAATTCATGGTATTACCTCTAAGAAATATTATTATGTTTGGTCTTATGTGGTTTTCTTTACATTTATTGCTGAATTATGATTTCAGGGAAAAGATGGGTTGAAGAGTGGATTTAGGTGACCACCACTAAGGAATAGGTATTTTTGAAATATATGTTGCAATGATTCTTTTGTTTAGTTAAGCATAAGAGTCATTCACTCTAGATTCCATAATCTCTCTTTGTCACAATTTTTACCTAATGCTTTTTAGCCTATGTTTTGACTTTTTCATTTATGAAAAGCTCATTTGCTAGACAATCATGGGCAAGTTCTTTATTTCAGAAAATATATATTCAAAAGTCAACTGGATAATAAAAAATCAACCAGACTTGAATATTTTGTAACACGTATGTCCAATGATGTAATTTATCCAACAACTATTTATGTATTGTTTACCTCTTCTGTGTGAGGTAGGGAAATATATCCAAAAAACAAAAATACAAAAAGAAAGTATAAGTACTAAAAAAATATAAAGACAGAAGACTCATCTCATTTCTGAGGAATAAATCAACATAATTTTGAATAAGTGAGGAAACTTATGTTTAAGAAACAAAATCTAGATTTCCAAGTATCTTTGAGATCCCTTTTTGTTTAGGAGAACTTTTGAATAATAAATTCAGAAAAGGAAAGAAACAGAATTAAGATAACTCATACTGCATAAGTAACTAGAACAATATGGCATTACATGTTAACCCCTCTCCCTCAAAATATATGTATAGTTATGTAATTTTTAAAAAAATGCTGTAAACTTGACTGGTTGTTTTCGAAGCCAGTGTCCTCAAAACTTCTCATATGGTACAGAGTGTCCCACTGTTAGTCATATACATGTCCTTTGGATCAGAAGCACATTCACTGGACTGATTTTGCAGTAGCAAACATGATCTCAGATGCCTGCTGTAAAAATTGCTCCCACAAACATAAAGAAACTCACTTCACTACACTCACCACTGTGGCTTTAGTTCTCTGAGCTGTGCCTAACAGAGGAGATAATTAAAAGAGATGAAGATTCCTTTTATTCTCTCTCTCTCTCTCTCTGAGCAATGGTCAATAAACATAAATAATTTTAGAACACAATAAGCACATCTTTGCCTAATAATCTAGGTGGCTTAGTATCATATCAATTTATCATTGTGCAACATTATAAAACATGCTTTTATTTCACAAAACCTGCTCTATGAAGTTTTTATATTTTAATTTAGCTAAAAAATGAAAAATGCTGGCCAGAAGACATTTAAACAAATTTTCAGCAGGATAATGAGTTTGAATTTCTAAACATGTAGTCAAACATGTCATATACATATTTTAAAGACCTAGCACCACTCCTGCATGGGAGTGAAGAACTTTAAGTAGTGTGATTAGCATACAGTGAGATCCCATGGCTGTAAGATTTTATATACTACAGAATTCCTTAATTTATAGCACTTTTATTTAAGTAATAAATTTTTCTTTTGTAATGATTTGTGTGTAAGACTTTGGTCTACAGATTCATTTTTCACAGTGGTAAGTTCAAGAACCTACTAAATTTTTTCTTAAATTCTTTTTTTCTTAACAACCACCAAGTTATGAAAAAAAAAATCTACTGCTTCTGCAAAGTAATGCAGATTCAAAGTCTGCAGTATATAAAATTTTATAGGCAGAAGCCCTTGTAATTTTATTGCAGCAGGCTTCTCACACGTGTCAGCACAGCACACACCAACTGCCGTGGTCTGGGGAAGGGCCTATGAGGGAGAAATATATTTCTTGGAAAAATCCTGTAGCATGACAAAAAAGCATATAGTATATTTATTTCTGCATCAGTTTTAACTGTTAAGCACCAGGCAGCTTCCAAATTTGTACCTTCTCTGTTATTCCATTGTTATAACTTATGTTTTTGTTCTTTTTGTATTAATATAATTATGAATAATAATTAATTCAACAACTATCCATCAAGTCTTTACAATATTCTGGACACTAGCGGCACAATGTTGACCAAAATAAGAGTAGCTGTTGTGAAAGAATTCATGGTCTAGCATGGAAATTAGGCAATTAAGTAGCAATTAGCAATCACCAGAATACTAATGTTGTCATTAGTTATTATTTGTTACATGCTGGACACTTAAGATATTTATTCAGATATGTTTAAGTAAGATATTTATTTCAGGTCTTTTTTTCTTCATCCAAAAACCACAACATCCCTGAGAGGCAGAAGTGAGATAAGTGTAACATGCTCAAACTTTCTCATAGCTCTGAGATGATGCGCTGAAAATTATTATTAATAATTATATCTACAGAGAGCTTTATACTTTCAGAATATTTTCTTACATGTCATTTGATCATATACAGCCGTGTGTGGTAATAAATCAAATACAGTGATGTTCATTTTGCAAGGAGCTGAGATGAGATCCTTAAAGTTCCACAACTAGTATTTGGCAGTTACAATTGAGTACTCAGGGACTATGTTCCCTTTCCAGTTTTTCCTCCATTGTTTTAAATAACTTTAAGATTAGTATGTTCCTATTTTTTATTGACAGCTGCTTGTTTTTTTTACTCTTCTGTCAAAACGTATTTGTGATTTTAGAATGACATGGGCTAGTATTGTTCCCCTCTAGTTTAAGATTTCAGTGTCATCAGAAATCTGTGAAAAATCTTTCCTACTAAACACTGTGGGTGCAAATTATAACTTGGTTATAAGAGTTTGCTCTTTATTAAAATAAGTATCCTACAGGATCGCATCTGTTAGATAAGTACTTGTTAGTAACCTCTCAGAGTATTTTTGGGCATGAAGCAAATTTGATTTCAACACTTAATTAAGAGAATGAACAATGGAGCTACAACACAGAACCAAGAACACTGTAAAGGCTTCGTCAGCAACCAGAGGTTGGTGTGAAAGGGTTGGAAAAGTAATGTCTCTGCATCTTAATATGCTGTCAAGGTTTCTCATAGCTTTTCTTCCAAGGAGCAAGTGTCTTTTAATTTCATGGCTGCAGTCATCATTTGCAGTGATTCTGGAGCCCCCAAAATAAAGTCTATCACTGTTTCCATTGTCTCCCTATCAATTTGCCATGAAGTGATGGGACTGGATGCCATAATCTTAGTTTTTTGAACGTTGAGTTTTTTTTTTGTTTATTTGTTTTATTTTTAAATTTAAATTTATTTTAATTGGAGGCTAATTACTTTACAATATTGTATTGGTTCTGTCATACATCAACATGAATCCACCACGGGCATACACGTGTTCCCCATCCTGAATCCCCTCCCACCTCCCTCCCCGTATCATCCCTCCAGGTCTTCTCAGTGCACCAGCCTCAAGCATCCTGTATCCTGCATTGAACCTGGACTGGCGATTTGTTTCTTATATGATATTATACATGTTTCCATGTCATTCTGCCAAATCATCCCATCATCTCCCTATCCCACAGAGTCCAAAAGACTGTTCTATACATCTGTGTCTCTTTTGCTGTCTCAAATACAGGGTTATCGTTACCATCTTTCTAAATTCCATATATATACGTTAGTATACTGTTTTGGTGTTTTTCTTTCTGGCTTACTTCACCCTGTATAATGGGCTCCAGTTTCATCCACCTCATTAGAACTGATTCAAATGTATTCTTTTTAATGGCTGAGTAATACTCCATTGTGTATATGTACCACTGCTTTCTTTATCCATTCATCTGCTGATGGACATCTAGGTTGCTTCCATGTCCTGGCTATTATAAACAGTGCTGCGATGAACATTGGGGTACACGTGTCTCTTTCAATTCTGGTTTCCTTGGTGTGTATGCCCAGCAGTGGGATTGCTGGGTCATAAGGCAGTTCTATTCCCAGTTTTTTAAGGAATCTCCACACTGTTCTCCATAGTGGCTGTACTAGTTTGCATTCCCACCAACAGTGTAAGAGGGTTCCCTTTTCTCCACACCCTCTCCAGCATTTATTGCTTGTAGACTTTTGGATAGCAGCCATTCTGACTGCTGTGAAATGGTACATCACTGTGGTTTTGATTTGCATTTCTCTGATAATGAGAGATGTTGAACATCTTTTCATGTGTTTGTTGGCCATCTGTATGTCTTCTTTGGAGAAATGTCTATTTAGTTCTTTGGCCCATTTTTTGATTGGGTCTTTTATTTTTCTGGAATTGAGCTGCAGGAGTTGCTTGTATATTTTTGAGATTGGTTCTTTGTCAGTTGCTTCATTTGCTATTATTTTCTCCCATTCTGAAGGCTGTCTTTTCACCTTGCTTATAGTTTCCTTTGTTGTGCAGAAGCTTTTAATTTTAATTAGATCCCATTTGTTTATTTTTGCTTTTATTTCCAATATTCTGGGAGGTGGGTCATAGAGAATCCTGCTGTGATATATGTCGGAGAGTGTTTTGCCTATGTTCTCCTCTAGGAGTTTTATAGTTTCTGTTCTTACATTTAGATCTTTAATCCATTTTGAATTTATTTTTGTGTATGGTGTTAGAAAGTGTTTTAGTTTCATTCTTTTACAAGTGGTTGAATCCACAACACATTAAAAAGATCATACACCATGACTAAGTGGGCTTTATCCCAGGGATGCAAGGATTCTTCAATATCTGCAAATCAATCAATGTAACACACCACATTAACAAATTGAAGAACAAAAGCCATATGACTATCTCAATAGATGCAGAGAAAGCCTTTGACAAAATTCAACATCCATTTATGATTAAAAACTCTCCAGAAAGTGGGAATAGAAGGAACATGCCTCAACATAATAAAAGCTATATATGACAAACCCACAGCAAACATTATCCTCAATGGTGAAAAATTGAAAGCATTTCCCCTAAAGTCAGGAACAAGACAAGGGTGCCCACTTTCACCACTACTATTCAACATAGTTTTGAAAGTTTTGGCTACAGTAATCAGAGCAGAAAAAGAAATAAAAGGAATCCAAATTGGAAAAGAAGAAGTAAAACTCTCACTGTTTGAAGATGGCCTAATCCTCTACATAGAAAGAAATTTCTTTCTACATAGAAAACCCTAAAGACTGCACCAGAAAATTACTAGAGCTAATCAATGAATATAGTAAAGTGGCAGGATATAAAATCAACACACAGAAATCCTTTGCATTCCTATACACTAATAAGGAGAAAATAGAGAAATTAAGGAAACAATTCCATTCACCATTGCAATGAAAAGAATAAAATACTTAGGAATATATCTACCTAAAGAAACTAAAGACCTATATATAAAAAAACTACAAAACACTGGTGAAAGAAATCAAACAGGACACTAATAGATGGAGAAATATACCATGTTCATGGATCGGAAGAATTAATATAGTGAAAATGAGTATACTATCCAAAGCAATCTATAGATTCAAGGCAATCCCTATCAGCTACCAACGATATTTTGACACAGAGCTAGAACAAATAATTTCACAATTTGTATGGAAATACAACAAACCTCGAATAGCCAAAGCAATCTTGAAAAAGAAGAATGGAACTGGAGGAATCAACCTGCCTGCCTTCAGGCTCTACTACAAAGCCACAGTCATCAGGACAGTATGGTACTAGCACAAAGACAGAAATATAGATCAATGGAACAAAATAGAAAGCACAGAGATAAATCCACGCACCTATGGACACCTTATCTTTGACAAAGGAGGCAAGAATATACAATGGAGAAAAGAAAATCTCTATAACAAGTGGTGTTGGGAAAACTGGTCAACCACTTGTAAAAGAATGAAACTAGAACATAAGTTAAATAAGCAAGGTGACAATATACAGCACTGATGTACTCCTTTCCCAATTTAGAAACAGCCCATTGATCCATGTATGGTTCTAACTGTTGCTACTTAACGTGCATACAGATTTTGCAGGAGGCAGGTCAGGTGGTCTGATATTCCCATCTCTTGAAGAATTTTCCACAGTTTGTTGTGATCCACACAGTCAATGTCTTTGGCATAGTCAATAAAGCAGAAGTAGATGTTTTTCTGGAATAATCTTGCTCTTTATGAAACAATGGATGCTGGCAATTTGATCTCTGGTTCCTCTGCCTTTTGTAAATCCAGCTTGAACATCTGGAAGTTTTTGGTTAATGTACTGTTGAAGTCTCACTTAGAGAATTTTGAGCATTACTTTACTACTGTGTGAGATGAATGTTGTTGCTGATGCTGAAACTCCAATACTTTGGCCACCTGATGTGAAGAACTGACTCACTGGAAAAGACCCTGATGCTGGGAAACACTGAAGGCAGGAGGAGAAGGTGATTACAGAGGATGAGATGGTTGGAAGTCATCACCAACTCAATGGACATACATTTGAGCGAGCTCTGGGAGTTGATGAAGAACAGGGAAGCATTGCATGTTGCAGTCCATGGGGTTATAAAGAGTTGGACATGAATGAGCAACTGAACTGAACTGAGATGAGTGCAATTGTACAGTAATTTGACCATTCTTTGGCATTGCCTTTCTTTGGGATTGGAATGAAAACTGACTTTTTCCAGTCCAGTGGCCACTGCTGAGTTTTCCAAATTTGCTGGCATATTGAGTGCAGCACTCTCACCGCATCATCTTTTAGGATTTGAAATAGCTTTGCTGGATTCCATCACATCCACTAGCTTTTTTTGTAGTGATACTTCCTAAGGCCCACTTGATTTCTCACTCCAGGATGTCTGGCTCTAGGTGAGTGATCACACCATCGTGGTTGTCTGGGTCATGAAGATCTTTTTTGTATAGTTCTTCGGTGTATTCTTGCTACCTCTCCTTAAAATCTTTTGCTTCTGTTAGGTCCATACCATTTCTGTCCTTTATTGTACCCACTTCAGTACTGTTACCTTGAGAACCCCATGAAAAGTATGAAAAGGTAAAAATATATGATGCTGAATGATGGACTCCCCAGGTCAGTAGGTGTCCAATATTCTACTAGAGAAGAGTAGAGAAATAATTCCAGAAAGAGTGAAGAGACAGAGCCAAAGCAAAAACAACACCCAATTGTGGCTGTGATTGGTGATGGAAGTAAAGTTTGATGCTGTAAAGAACACTATCACATAGGAACCTGGAATGTTAGGTCCATTAATCAAAGTCAACTGGAAGTAGTCAAATAGGAGATGGCAAGAATGAACATTGACATTCTAGGAATCAGTGAACTAAAATGGACTGTAATGGTGAATTTAATACAGATGACCATTATACCCACTACTGTGGGCAAGAATCCCTTAAAAGAAATGCAGTAGCCCTCATAATGAAAAAAGGAGTCCTAAATGCAGTACTTGGTTGCAATCTCAAAAATAACAGAATGTTCTCTCTTACTTTCCAAGGTAAAACATTCAAGATCACTGTAATCCAAGTCTATACCCCAACCACTAATGGCAAAGAAGCTGAAATTGAACAGTTTTATGTTCTATGATGACCTACAAGACCTTCTAGAACTAACACTAAAAAAAGATATCCTTTTCATCACAAGGGGCTGGAATGCAAAAGTAAGAAGTCAAGAGATATCTGGAGTTACAGGCAAGTTTGGCCTTTGAGTACAAAGTGGAAGCAGGACAAAAGCTAACAGAGTTTTGTCAAGAGAATGCACAGATCATAGCAAACATCCTCTTCCAACAACAAAAGAGATGGCCCTACACGTGGGCATCATCAGATGGTCAATACTGAAATCAGATTCATTATATTCTTTGCAGCTGAAAATGGAGAAGCTCTATAGAGTCAGCAAAAACAAGAACAGGAACTGACTGTGGCTCAGATTCAGTTCAGTTCATTTCAGTTGCTCAGTCGTGTCTAACTCTTTGCGACCCCATGGACTGCAGCACGCCAGGCTTCCGTGTCCATCACCAACTCCTGGAGTTTACTCAAACTCATGCCCATTGAGTCTGTGATGCCATCCAACCATCTCATCCTCTGTTTTCCCCTTGTCCTTTCACCTTCAATCTTTCCCAGCATTGGGGTCTTTTCCATTGAGTCAGTTCTTCACATCAGGTGGCCAAAATATTGGAGTTTCAGCTTCAGCATCAGTCCTTCCAATCTATATTCAGGACTGATTTCCTTTAGGATGGACTGGTTGGATCTCCTTGAAGTCCAAGGGACTCTCGAGAGTCTTCTTCAATGCCACAGTTGAAAAGCATCAATTCTTTGGCATTCAGCTTTCTTTGTAGTCCAGCTCTCACATTCATACATAACTACTGAAAAAAAACATATCCTTGACTAGAAGGACCTTTGTTGGCAAAGTAATGTCTCTGCTTTTTAATATGCTGTCCATGTTGGTCATGACTGTTCTTTCACAGAGCAAGCATCTTTTAATTTCATGGCTGGGGTCACCATCTGCAGTCATTTTGGAGGCCCCCAAAATAAAGTCTGTCACTATTTCCATTGTTTCCCCATGTATTTGCCATAAAGTGATGGGACCAGATGCCATGGTCTTAGTTCTCTGACTGTTGAGTTTTAAGCCAACTTTTTCACTTTCGTCAAGAGGCCCTTTAGTTCTTCCAGCCATAAGGGTGGTGTCATCTGCATATCTGAGGTTTTTGATATTTACCCTGGCAGTCTTGATTCCAGCTTGTGCTTCATCTAACCCAGCGTTTCTCATGATGTACTCTGCATATAATTTAAATAAGTTGGGTGACAATATACAGCCTTGACATAGTCCTTTCTTAACTTGGAACCAGTCTGTTGTTCCATGTCCAGTTCTAACTCTTGCTTCTTGACCTAGATACAGATTTCTCAGGCAGCATCTCTGGTCTGGTATTCCCATCTCTTTAAATATTTTCCACAGTTTGTTGTGATCCACACAAAGGCTTTGTTGTAGTAAATAAAGCAGAAGTATATGTTTTTGTGGTACTCTCTTCCTTTTTTGATGATCCAACAAATGTTGGTAATATGACCTCTGTTTCCTCTGCCTTTTCTAAATCGAGCTTGAACCTCTGGAAGTTCATGATTCATACAGTGTTGAAGCCTGGCTTGGAGAATTTTGAACATTATTTTGCTAGTGTGTGAGATTAGTGTAATTGTGTGGTAGTTTGAACATTCTTTGGCATTGTCTTTCTTTGGGATTGGAATGAAAACTGACCTTTTCCAGTCCTGTGGCCTCTGTTGAGGTTTCCAAATTTGCCACCATATTGAATGCAACACTTTCACAGCATCATCTTTTAAGGTTTGAAAATGGCTCAGATTATGAAGTCCTTATTGCCAAATTCAGACTTAAATTGAAGAAAGTAGGGAAAAACTACTGGACTATTCAGGTATGACCTAAGTCAAATCCTTTATGATTATCCTTATTTGTTTAGCCACAGACATTTATTATATATCACACATATCAAGCACTGTGCTGGGTATTAGAATTACCACTATGAGCAAGATAAACATAGTCTTTGTGTTCACAAGTTTACAATTTGTTGGGGTAGGTATGTAAGTAAGAATATGCCTTCTTTACAGTATGATGAGTAAAGGGCGATATGGGGTAAAAAAATGAAAAGCCATAGGTATACATATGTCCCCACCTTCTTGAGCCCACCCCACTAGGTTTTCACAGAACACAGGCTTTAGGTTTCCTGCACCATACAACAAACTCCCACTGACTATCTATTTTACATATGGTAATGTATATGTTTCAATGCTGTTCTCTCATATCATCCCACTCTCTCCTTCTCCCACTATGTCCATATTCTATTCTTAAATATGTGTCTCCTTGCAGCACTGTAAATAGGATCATCAGTATTATTTTTCTAGATTCCATATATGTATATATATATATATATATACACACATATATACATATATACATGTGTGTGTGTTAAATAGTATATTTGCCTTCCTCTTTCTGACTTAATTCATGCTGAATAATAGGTTTTACATTCATCCACTTCATTAGAACTGATTCACATGCATCTCATTTTATAGCTGAGTAATATTCCATTGTGTATATGTATCACAACTTCTTGATCTATTCATCAGTCAAAGGACATCTAGGTTGATTCCATGTCCCAGTTGTTGGAAATGGTGCTGCAATTAACACTGGGGGTACATGTGTCTTTTTAAATTATGGTTTCCTCAAGGTATATGCACAGAAGTGGGATTACTGGGTTGAATGATAGGTTTATTCCCAGATTTTAAGGAATCCATACTGTTCCCTATAGTGGCCTTATAAATTTACATATCCACCAACAGTGTAAGAAAGTTCCCTTTTCTCCCACATACTCTCACCAGGATTTGTTGTTTGTAGACTTTTTGATGATGGACATTCTGATTGGTGTGAGATGATAACCTCACATGTAGTTTTGATTTGTATTTCTCTAATAATGAGCGATGTTGAGCATCTTTTCATGTGTTAGCCCTCTGTATGTCTTCTTTGGAGAAATGTGTTTAATTCTTTTGCCCACTTTTTGATTGGGTCATTTTTTTTTTTTTTTTTTTTTTGGAGATGCTACTTCCTTTAATGTATACCCAGAGGGTGATTTGATTTTTTTTTATTTTATTTTATTTTTAAACTTTACAATATTGTATTAGTTTTGCCAAATATTGAAATGAATCCGCCACAGGTATATCCACGTTCCCCATCCTGAACCCTCCTCCCTCCTCCCTCCCCTACCCTTCCTCTGGGTCGTCCCAGTGCACCAGCCCCAAGTATCCAGTACTGTGCATCGAACCTGGACTGGCGACACGTTTCATACATGATATTATACATGTTTCAATGCTATTCTCCTAAATCTCCCCACCCTCTCCCTCTCCCACAGAGTCCATAAGACTGATCTATACATCAGTGTCTCTTTTGCTGTCTCGTACACAGGGTTATTGTTACCATCTTTCTAAATTCCATATATATGTGTTAGTATACTGTATTGGTGTTTTTCTTTCTGGCTTACTTCACTCTGTATAATAGGTTCCAGTTTTATCCATCTCATTAGAACTGATTCAAATGTATTCTTTTTAATGGCTGAGTAATACTCCATTGTGTATATGTACCACCGCTTTCTTATCCATTCATCTGCTGATGGGCATCTAGGTTGCTTCCATGTCCTGGCTATTATAAACAGTGCTGCAATGAACATTGGGGTACACGTGTCTCTTTCCCTTCTGGTTTCCTCAGTGTGTATGCCCAGCAGTGGGATTGCTGGATCATAAGGCAGTTCTAGTTCCAGTTTTTTAAGGAATCTCCACACTGTTCTCCATAGTGGCTGTACTAGTTTGCATTCCCACCAACAGTGTAAGAGACAAAGATTGAGAAGATGCAAGAAAGGTTTAACAAGGACCTAGAAGAAATAAAAGAGAGTCAATATAAAATGAATAATGCAATAAATGAAATTAAAAACACTTTGGAGGCAACAAATAGTAGAATAACAGAGGCAGAAGATAGGATTAGTGAATTAGAAGATAGAATGGTAGAAATAAATGAATCAGAGAGGATAAAAGAAAAACGAATTAAAAGAAATGAGGACAATCTCAGAGACCTCCAGGACAATATTAAACCCTACAACATTCGAATCATAGGGGTCCCAGAAGAAGAAGACAAAAAGAAAGACCATGAGAAAATACTTGAGGAGATAATAGTTGAAAACTGTCCTAAAATGGGGAAGGAAATAATCACCCAAGTCCAAGAAACCCAGAGAGTCCCAAACAGGATAAACCCAAGGCAAAACACCCCAAGACACATATTAATCAAATTAACAAAGATCAAACACAAAGAACAAATATTAAAAGCAGCAAGGGAAAAACAACAAATAACACACAAGGGAATTCCCATTAGGATAACAGCTGATCTTTCAATAGAAACTCTTCAAGCCAGGAGGGAATGGCAAGACATACTTAAAGTGATGAAAGAAAATAACCTACAGCCCAGATTATTGTACCCAGCAAGGATCTCATTCAAATATGAAGGAGAAATCAAAAGCTTCTCAGACAAGCAAAAGCTGAGAGAATTCAGCACCACCAAACCAGCTCTCCAACAAATACTGAAGGATATTCTCTAGACAGGAAACACAAAAACAGTGTATAAACTCGAACCCAAAACAATAAAGTAAATGGCAACGGGATCATACTTATCAGTAATTACCTTAAATATAAATGGGTTGAATGCCCTGACCAAAAGACAAAGACTGGCTGAATGGATACAAAAACAAGTCCCCTACATATGTTGTCTACAAGAGACCCACCTCAAAACAGGGGACACATACAGACTGAAAGTGAAGGGCTGGAAAAAGATTTTTTTTTTTTTTTTTAAATCTGGTATTGAGCTGCATGAGCTGCTTGTATATTTGGAGATTATTTGTCAGTTGTTTTGTTTGCTATTATTTTCTCCCATTCTGAGGGTTGTCTTTTCAACTTTCTTATTTTTGTTTTCATTTCCATTACCCTAGGAAGTGGGTCATAGAGAACTTTGCTGTGATTTATATCAGAGAGTGTTCTGCCTATATTTTACTCTAAGAGTTTAATAGTTTCTGGTCTTATGTTTAGGTCTTTAATTCACTTTGAGTTTATTTTTATGTATGGTATTAGGAAGTGTCTTAATTTCATACTATTACATGTAGTTCACCAGTTTTCTCAGCACCACTTGTGGAAGAGATTATCTTTTCTCCATTGTACTTGGCAGGTTTTTCAAAGATAAGATGCCCTCAGGTGTGTGTATTTATCTCTGGGCTTTCTCTCTTGTTCCATTGATCTTTAGTTCTGTTTTTGTGTCAGTAACATATCTCACAGAATGTGGTCCACTGGAGAGGGAATGGCAAACCACTAGTCAATCTAATCACACTGATCACAGCCTTGTCTAACTCAATGGGACTAAGCCATGCCTTGTGGGGCCACCCAATATGGGCGGGTCAAAGTGGAGAGGTCTGACAGAATGTGGTCCACTGGAGAAGGGAATGGCAAATCACTTCAGTATTCTTACCTTGAGAACTTCATGAACAGTATGAAAGGGCAAAATGATAGGATACTAAGAGAGGAATTCCCCAGGTCAGTAAGTACCCAATATGCTACTGCAGACAGTGGAGAAATAACTCCAGAAAGAATGAAGGAATGGAGCCAAAGAAAAAACAATACCCAGTTGTAGATGTGACTGGTGATAGAAGCAAAGTCTAATGCTGTAAAGAGCAATATTGCATAGGAACCTGGAATGTTAGGTCCATGAATCAAGGCAAATTGGAAGTAGTCAAACAGGAGATGGCAAGAGTGAACGTTGACATTCTAGGAACCAGTGAACTAAAATGGACTGGAATGGGTGAATTTAACTCAGATGACCATTATATCTACTACTGAGGGCAGGAACCCCTTAGAAGAAATGGAGTAGCCATCATGGTCAACAAAAGAGTCCGAAATGCAGTACTTGGATGCAATCTCAAAAACGACAGAATGAGTTCTATTCGATTCCAAGGCAAACCATTTAATATCACAGTCATCCAAGTCTATGCCCCAACCAGTAAAGCTGAAGAAGCTGAATTTGAATGGTTCTATGAAGACCTACAAGACCTTTTAGAACTAACACCCAAAAAAGATGTCCTTTTCATTATAGGGGACTGGAATGCAAAAGTAGGAAGTCAAGAAACACCTGGGGTAACAGGGAAATTTGGCCTTGAAATATGGAATGAAGCAGGACAAAGGGTAATAGAGTTTTGCCAAGAGAACACACTGGTCATAGCAAACACCCTCTTCCAACAACACAAGAGAAGACTCTACACATGGACATCACCAGATGGTCAACACTGAAATCAGATTGATTATTGCAGCCAAAGATGGAGAAGCTCTATACAGTCAGCAAAAATAAGACCGGGAGCTGACTGTGGCTATGGTCATGAACTCCTTATTGCCAAATTCAGACTTAAATTGAAGAAAGTAGGGAAAACCCCTAGACCATTCAGGTATGATGTAAATAAAATTCCTTATGATTATACAGTGGAAGTGAGAAATAGATTTAAGGGCCTAGATCTGATAGATAGAGTGCCTGATGAACTATGGACTGAGGTTCATGACATTGTACAGGAGACAGGGATCAAGACCATCCCAATGGAAAAGAAATGGAAAATAGCAAAATGGCTGTTTGGGGAGGCCTTACAAATAGCTGTGAAAAGAAGAGAAGCAAAAAGCAAAAGAGAAAAGGAAAGTTATGAGCATCTTAATGCAGAGTTCCAAAGAAGAGTAAGGAGAGATAAGAAAGCATTCCTCAGCGATCAATACAAAGAAATAGAGGAAAACAACAGAATGGGAAAGACTAGAGATATCTTCAAGAAGATTAGAGATACCAAGGGAACATTTCATGCAAAGATGGGCTCGATAAAGGACAGAAATGGTATGGACCTAACAGAAGAAGAAGATATTAAGAAGAGGTGGCAAGAATAAAAGAGCTTCACGACAAATATAATCACAATGGTGTGATCACTCACCTAGAGCTAGACATCCTGGAATGTGAAGACAAGTGGGCCTTAGAAAGCATCACTATGAACAAAGCAAGTGGAGGTGATGGAATTCCAGTTGAGCTCTTTCAAATCCTGAAAGATGATGCTGTGAGAGTGCCACATTCAATATGCCAGAAAATTTGGAAAACTCAACAGCGGCCACAGGACTGGAAAAAGTCAGTTTCATCCCAATCTCAAAGAAAGGCAATGCCAAAGAATGCTCAAAGTTCCGCACAATTGCACTCGTCTCACATGCTAACAAAGTAATGCTCAAAATTCTCCAAGCTAGGCTTCAGCAATACGTGAATTATGAACTTCCAGATGTTCAAGCTGGTTTTAGAAAAGGCAGAGGAACCAGAGATCAAATTGCCAACATCCGCTGGATCATCGAAAAAGCAAGAGTTCCCCCCCCCCCAAAAAAAAACATCTATTTTTGCTTTATTGAGTATGTCAAATCCTTTGACTGTGGGGATCACAATAAACTGTGGCAAATTCTGAAAGAGATGGAATACCAGAACACCTGACCTGCCTCTTGAGAAACCTATATGCAGGTCAGGAAGCAACAGTTAGAACTGGACATGGAACAACAGACTGGTTCCAAATAGGAAAAGAAGTACATCAAGGCTGTATATTGTCATCCTGCTTATTTAACTTATATGCAGAGTACATCATGAGAAATGCTGGGCTGGAAGAAGCACAAGCTGGAATCAAGATTGCCAGGAGAAATATCAATAACCTCAGATATGCATATGACAGCACCCTTATGGCAGAAAGTGAAGAGGAACTAAAAAGTCTCTTGATGAAAGTGAAAGAGGAGAGTGAAAAAGTTGGCTTAAAGCTTAACATTCAGAAAACTAAGATCATGGCATCTGGTCCCATCACTTTACGGGAAATAGATGGGAAAACAGTGGAAACAGTGTCAGACTTTATTTTTGGGGGCTCCAAAATCACTGCAGATGGTGATTGCAGCCATGAAATTAAAAGACGCTTACTCCTTGGAAGGGAAGTTATAACCAAACTAGATAGCATATTCAAAAGCAGAGACATTACTTTGCCAACAAAGGTCCGTCTAGTCAAGGCTATGGTTTTCTCAGTGGTCATGTATGGATGTGAGAGTTGTAGTATAAAGAAAGCTGAGCACCAAAGAAATGATGCTTTTGAACTGTGGTGTTGGAGAAGACTCTTGAGAGTCCCTTGGAATGAAAGGAGATCCAACCAGTCCACCCTAAAGGAGATCAGTCCTGGATGTTCATTGGAAGGACTGATGCTGAGGCTGAAACTCCAATACTTTGGCCACCTCATGGGAAGAGTTGACTCATTGGCAAAGTCTCTGATGCTGGGAGGGTTTTGGGGCAGGACGACAGAGGATGAGATGGCTGGATGGCATCACCGACTCGATGGACATGAGTTTGGGTGATCTCCGGGAGCTGGTGATGGTAGGGAGGCCTGGCATGCTGCGATTCATAGGGTCGCAAAGAGTTGGACATGACTGAGTGACTAAACTGAACTGAATTCTCATATATGGCCAATAATAATAAAATATGTTGAGGTATATTTCTTCTATCCCTACTTTCTGAGAGTTTTTATCATAAATGGATGTTGAATTTTGTGAAAGGCTTTCTCTGGATCTATTGAAATAATTATATGGTTTTTATCTTTCAATTTGTTAATATGGTGCATCACATTGATTGATTTGCATATATTGAAGAATCCTTGTATCCTTGAGATAAAGCCCACTTGATCATGATGTATGATCTTTTTAATGTATTTTTCAGTTCTGTTTGTTAGAATTTAGTTGATGACTTTTGCATCTATGTTTCCCAGTGATATTGGACTGTATTTTTCTTTTTCTGTTTCATCTTTGTCTGGTTTTGGTATCAGGGTGATGGTGGCTTTGTAGAATGAGTTTTGGAGTTTTCCTTCCTCTATATTTTTCTGGAAGAATTTGAGCAGGTTAGGTGTTTGTTCTTCTCTAAACTTTTGGTAGAATTTGCCTGTGAAGACATCTGGCCATAGGCTTTTTTTTGGTTGGAAGATTTTTTATACAATTTTGATTTCTTGCTTGTGATTGATCTGTTCATATTTTGTATTTCTTGCTGGTTCAGTTTTGAAAGGTTATGCTTTTCTAGGAATTTGTCCATTTCTTCTAAGTTGTCCATTCTTTTGGCATAAAGGTGTTCACAGTAATCTCTTATGATCCATTTGTGTGGTCTGTTGTAACTTCTCCTTTTTCTTTTCTAATTTTATTAACTTGAGTCTTTTATTTTTTTTCTTGATAAGCCTGGCTAATGGTTTGTAAATTTTGTTTATTATCTCAGAGAACTAGCTTTTAGTGTTATTAATCTTTGCTATAGTCTCCTTCATTTCTGTTATACTTATTTATGCTCTCATCTTTATGATTTCTTTCCTTCTACTAACTTTTCTTCCTTTTCTAGTTACTTTCTGTGTAAGGATACGTTGTTTATTTGATGTCTTTCTTGTTTCTTGAGGTAAGTGTGTACTGATAAAAACTTTCCACTTAGCATTTCCTTTACTGCATCCCATAGATTTTTAGTTGTCTTGTTTTCATTGTCATTTGTTTCTAGTCATAATTTGAATTCCTTTTTTATTTCTTCAGTGATTTGTAGGCTACTCAGAAGCATATTTTTTAGGTTGTTAATAGTTTGCTTTTTTCCTATAGTTGATACCTAATCTTACAGCATTTTGATCAGAAAAGACGTTTGAAATAATTTCAGTTTTTCAAAATTTACCAAGGCTTGATTTGTGACTCAGGATGTGATCTATCCTAGAGAACGTTCCATGTGCACTAAGAAAAAGAAAATCTATTCTTTTAGGAAGAAATACTCTGTAGATACCAATTAGGTCCAACTGGTTCAATGTATCATTTGAAGTTTGTGTTTCCTAATTAATTTTCTCTCTGGATGATTTGTCCATTGGCATGTGTGAAGTATTCAAGTCCCCACTATTATTGTGTTACTACTGATTTCCCCTTTAATACTTGTTAGACTTTGCCTGTGTATTCAGGTGCTCCTATGCTGGGTGTATATATATATACATATATATATATATATACATATATATATATATATATATAATTATTATGTATTCTTGTGGGGTTCATCATTAGGTAGTATGCTTCTTTGTTTCTTCTAACAGTCTTTATTTTAAAGTTTATTTGATATGATATGAATATTGCTTTCCCTGGATTCTTTTGGTTTCTGTTTGCATAGAATATCTTTTTCCAGCCCCTCACCTTCAGTCTGTATGTGTCCCTTCATTTGAGGTGGGTCTTTCCTAGATAGCAATTATAGGGATTTTTTTTGTTTGTTTGTTTTTGTATTCATTCAATGTGTCTTTTGGTTGGAGCATTGAACCCATTTACATTTAAGGTAATTATTGGTAAATATGATCCTGTTACCATTTACCTCATTGTTTGGGGTTTGTTTTTTATAGGCCTTTTCTGTGTTTCTTGTCTAGAGAAGTTCCTTTAGCATCTGTTGAAGAGCAGGTTTGGTGGTGCTGAATTCTCTTAGCTTTTCCTTGTCTGTGAAGCTTTTGATTTTTTCTCCTTCAAATCTGAATGAGATTGTTGCTGGGTAGAGTAATCTTGCTTGTGGGTTTTTTCCCTTTCATCACTTTAAGTATATCCTGCCATTCTGTTCTTGCCTGTAGAGTTTCTGCTGAAAGATCAGCTATTAGCCTTCTGGGGATCCCCTTGTATGTTGTTTGTTGCTTTACCCTTGCTGTTTTTAGTGTTTGTTCTTTGTGTTTAATTTTTGTTAGTTTGATTAATATGTGTCCTGGAGTGTTTCTCCTTGGGTTTATCCTGTGTGGGACTCTCTGGACTTCCTTGACTTAGGTGGCTATTTCTTTCCCCATTTTAGGAAAGTTTTCAACTATACTCTCTGCAAATATTTTCTCATGCCCTTTTCTTCTGTCTTCTTCTTCTGGGATGCCTATGATTTGAATGTTGGGGTGTTTAATGTTGTCCTAGAGGTCTCTGAGGCTGTCCTCATTTCTTTTTATTCTTTTTATTATTATTTTTTTAATTCTGCTCTGCTTCAGATATTTCCACCATTCTAACTTTCAGCTCACTTATCTGTTCTTCTGCCTCAGTTACTCTACTGTTCCTCCAGTCTATTTATGCAAGCCTCATCTTGTTTCCAAGATTTTGGATTATCTTTACTACCATTATTTTGAATTCTCTTTCAGGCAGACTCCTTATTTCTTTCTCATTTGTTTGGTATGGTGGGTTTTGTCATGTTCCTTCACCTCCTGCGTATTTCTCTCTTTGCATCTTGTTTAGTTTACTGTCTTTGGGGTCTCATTTCTGCTGGCTGGAAGGTCATAGTTCCACTTAATTGTGGCATCTGCCCCCTGTGGGTGGGGTCAAACTAGTGTCTTCTGACGTTTTCCTGATCCAGGGAACTTGCACCTGTATTATGGTGGATAGAGCTGGATCTCATCTCTCTGAAAGGCAGTGTCTTTTCCATCAGTGAGTCTG
Source organism: Bos javanicus (assembly GCF_032452875.1). Taxonomy (NCBI): domain Eukaryota; kingdom Metazoa; phylum Chordata; class Mammalia; order Artiodactyla; family Bovidae; genus Bos; species Bos javanicus. Next base: position 9,549,088 of record NC_083882.1, read on the forward strand.
GGGGTTTTGGTGGGTTTGGCATGGATTTGGGCAGCCTGTTTACTAATGTGCAGTGTTGTGTACCTATTTTCCTGAAGGATCAGTGTGGTGTGTTTGGGTTTTGTGGCTTGCTGGTCTTGGGGTGGGCTTGATTTTAGTGTTGAGATGGAGGCCTTTAGGAGGGCTCTTGCTTATTAATGTTCCCTGGGGTCTGCCATTTTCTGGTGAATCAAAGTCTTGAGCTCTGTTCTCCTACCTCAGGGGTTCAGGCCTTACTCCTATTGAAGCACCAAGACCTCACACGTCTGATAGCATAGAAGACAAATCCCAAGACTCTTGGTGAAGGCAACACTCAATATCCCAGAACACCCAATGAGACTTACACCAGAGTCCTCTAACATTTCTAGGAAGTTCTCTGGACCTGTTATGGGCAGTGTGAAGTCAGCTCAGTCTCAGATATGGCTTTATTCCAGTTTTTACTTCCTCCTAAAGTTCACAGTTCAGTTCAGTTGCTCAGTCGTGTCTGACTCTTTGCGACCCCATGGACTGCAGCACCCCAGGCCTCGCTGTCCATCACCAACTCCCAGAGTTTACTCAAACTCATGTCCATTGAGTTGGTGATGCCATTCAACTATTTCATTCTCTGTTATCCCCTTCTGCTCCTGCCTTCAATCTTTCCCAGCATCAGGGTCTTTTCCAATGAGTTAGCTCTTTGCATCAGGTGGCCAAAGTATTAGAGTTTCAGCTTCAGCATCAGTCCTTCCAATGAATATTCAGGAATGATTTCCTTTAGGATGGACTGGTTGGATCTCCTTGCAGTCCAAGGGACTCTCAAGAGTCTTCAACATCACAGTTCAAAAGCATCAGTTTTTCGGGCCTCAGCTTTCTTTATAGTCCAACTCTCACATCCATACGTGACTACTGGAAAAAGCATAGACTTGACTATACAGACTTTTGTTGCCAAAGTAATGTCTCTGCTTTTTAATATGCTATCTAAGTTGGTCATAAATTTCCTTCCAAGGAGTAAGCATCTTTTAATTTCATGGCTGCAGTCACCATTTGCCATCTGCAGTGATTTTGAAGTTCACAGTTGCCCCTAAATTTCACAGTCTGATCCCGAACCTGAAACAAGTGGGTGAAGGCCGAGGCTCATTAGGGCTCACTTGCTTGGTCTGGGGAAGGGGAATTATAAAGCAGCCACATTAGAGATGTATCAGGGAGTGTCTGAGGCAATAGAGACCTGTGGGATGTTACAGTCTAACGTGGGTCAGGAGCTCTCCCAGAGGAAACAGCCCCAGTTTGTGGGTCCCTAGTAAGAGCCAGGCTATTCAAGCTCCCAGCAAGGGGCAGGCAGTAGTCTGTACACAGTCTGGGGGTGGCTGCCACCTCTGGGGTCAGGACTGGATCAGCAGTGTTTTGTCTGCTACCTCAGGTACCATTTCTGGCTTTGGCAGTGGCGGTCACATCTAATCCCTCTGCTGTGTTGGGAGACGCCCCTCTTAGCATTTCTTCCTGGTTACCAACCCTTGACCTCTCCCTGGGATCCCTGCTGGAGACTCAGCACTCCTCCCCTGCACTCTGCTGCAGCCCGAGGCCAAGGAGCCACCTTTGCTCCCTCCCCTGAGCAAGGCGAGGCTTGCTCTGGGCAAGGGGAGGCTTGCTAGCTACTTATCAGTGAAGCTAGCTGATTTCTGTAGTGAATTTCCTGTTTTGTCTTCTGAGCTGCTATTGTTGAATCCCAGAAGTTCCCCACTGGTCCCACTTGTGAGGGGGTTTATTACAGTATGGAAACTTTTCCTCCTTCATGGCTCCCTCCCTCAAAGCACAGGTCCCTGTCCTGAAATCCTTTATCTCTTTTTATTTCTTTATCTTTTGCCCTACTTCATTGCAAGGAGACTGGCTTGCCTTTGCGGAAATCTGGGGTCTTCTGCTATCAATCAGAAGTTGTTCTGGAGGAGTTGTTCCATAATCTGATGAATTTGTGATGTATTTGTGGGGAGGCTGGTGATCTCCCCATCTTATTCCTCCACCATCTTCTTCAGACCTCCCACTGAGTTTTCTTTTTTCTGTGTTTGCACATTCATATTTAAGAATGTAAAGTTCACAACAGCTGGGGCTATACCCCACCAAAGAGAGTGCTTTTTGCAAATTTTTAATTCAAAAATAAAATATAAATTATGACCATTTATATTTTGTCATTATTTTTAAAGAATATAATGCATTTAGAAAGACCTTATCCATTAAAGAAAGTGTCTGAGTGCTGAAACAAAGTCAATTGAGGATCTGGCACTTTTATATACATTCTGAAAGGGTCTAGTCATTTTAACTCATCTCACCCTTCAAAATCAGTGACCTAGCACTCACATTTACAAATTTTCCTTGAATTTTTCATGTACTCCTGCTCAATGTGTCAAGTGTGACAGAACAGATGTAGTCACTGAGTGATTAAACAGATGTTTCATTTGTATTACCATTCATTATAATATGTCATAATTGACAGCACACCCATGCAACTTGTCAAGTACCTAGAAATTCTTCTAGGTGTCTTTTTAAGGGAACTCATAGTTTAAAAAATATTCCTATGGAATACACAGGAAAGTTGAAGATAGTTTTCTAAGAGCAACTTTCATTACTAGGTAGTATTAAGCAGTTCACTTTCAGGTGAAATGAGAAGAAATTTTTGTCACTGTATAGAGCAATCATGAATACCACCAAGACTGGTTCAATGGATCTCATACAGCCCTTGCCTAATGCTTACCTCCAGTTCCTAGGTTATCTATGAGTTGGATATCTAAAAATACCCCATACCTCCAAATGCCCCAAATAAATGAAGGCATAGTTTTACAGGTATATTCTACTACTTCTTACATCAGTTATGTGATTGTGGTGATATTAATGATTTTTTTAATATCTCTGGAAATATTATTTTACATTGTCTCCTAGCTCTAGTAACTCTCATAGACAATTTAAGGGATATCTATATCTCTATATCTATCTATATATCATCTATATTCATGCATGCATGCTAAGTCACTTCAGTCATGTCCAACTCTTTGAAACCCTATGGACTGTAGACCAACAGGTTCCTCTGCGGATTCCCCAGGAAAGAATAGTGGAGTGGAGTGGGCTGCCATGTCTTCCTCCATAGATCCACTGATGCCAATGCAGGGATCAAACCTGCATCTGTTGCATTGGCAGATGCATTCTCTACCACTAGTGCCATGTGAGAAGGGCATATATGGACACATAAAAGATATATATATATATATATATATTACAATACATTATTTGTGTAGACTTTGCTTGTTGGGGGTTTATGTTTTTTCATCAAGCTTTCTAATATTTAATATACACTTATTTGAGCATGTTTCTTTATTTAATCTTTGACCTTTTGAGGGAATATATTTTTCAGTCCACAAACATAAATGTGCAAGAAACACTGTCTTTGAAAAACTCCTTAAAAATAAAAGATGCTGAACACCTAGCTTCCTGGGATAGCAGAAAACTATTCTATTGGGTATTTTAGAGACACACTACAGAACCAGAGAGGCCCCAAAACCTACGGAAGAGCTGTTGCTTTCCAGTGCACTGTGGCTGTTGCTGAACTCCTGTTTTTGTGGTCCCTTTAAGCCATATTTCTTTTGGCTTCCAAGCTTTCCTGTCTCTTAATGGAACTTAGGTATCTCTGCTGAGGCTAAGAATCTCTGAGTAGAGAATCTAGCTCACCTGGGCATCCTGTATAACTTGTACCCACTGAGATTTTTCCAGCTCATCTTGCCATCATCAGCTCATCTTGTCCATGGATGGTCTTAGCAACTTCCTAAACTTCCACTCTTCCCAACATCCAGGAATCCCCCTCTTCTCAAGTATTGCTTTAAAGGAAACCATCCATTTTTCCTCCTACATCTGACAGTTTACATCATCTTTTCAATAATCTTAAATTTGTAGACAGGTGGAAATTTTGTTTTTCAGCATTTTCTACTCCATGTTGTGTAAAATTTCCTGAGGGAAGGAAATATAAAAGGTCCAGCTAACTGTTTGGAATTTAAAGAGGGGAGACAGTAGGAGAAATGCAAATTAACATCCCCAAAGAGGTTAAGACAAATTTGTTTCTAACTTAACTTTTCCCCATAATTCACATTTATGAAGTGGTCATAGCAAAATAGAAGGGTAGATGGAAGACCGGGATGGGTTTATTCATGATTCCAAACAAACTTATGTTTTTTTTTTTTTTTTCCATTTTGCTATGCAGATATAAGCAGCTCTTTGCAAGAAACCACCTTCAGCAAGAAACCACTTTTGTCTTGTCACTTTAGCAAAGCTATAATGTCACCAATTTTTAAATCAAATGCCACCATATTCTACTTGTCTTTGGCCCAGGTTCTATGACAAGACTGATAGTTGAGTAGACTCCTAGGTCAAATCAAACTTACATTGTCCAATATCACATTGTGGGATGACTGATTAACATTGCAGTTGCTTGCTTCCCAAAGGATTCAGATCTTTATAAGAAGCCTATGAACCTGGGGCTTTGAGAAGGTGGGCAACTTGCCTTAAAGGAAGCATGCAAGAGACTTTGTTTTTTAACCCCAGGAAGAAAGGACCTGCCCATAAGCCAACATATTTAATTGTTAAGCTACAAAAATCTCTGTTTAAAGCCTACATATAAATGCTTGGGATTTTTTTAATGCAATCCAGCTTCCAAGATGTATTTGATACAAATAAGTTCCTTCTTTTAAAAAAAGAAAAAGCATTGCAAAAAATTCTGTTAATGGGAACTGTTTCAATCCTTTGTAGGCATAATTTTAGGTAAGTGATTTTCTTATAGAACAAGCAATTTCATTATAAAACTCAGTTCCTCACTTGTACCCACCCAGCAGAGTAACCAGAGAAGGCTATGGCACCCCACTCCAGTACTCTTGCCTGGAAAATCCCATGGATGGAGGAGCCTGGTGGCCTGCAGTCCATGGGGTCACCAAGAGTCGGACACGACTGAGCGACTTCACTTTCACTTTCATGCATTGGAGAAGGAAATGGCAACCCACTCCAGTGTTCTTGCCTGGAGAATCCCAGGGATGGGGGAGCCTGGTGGGCTGCCATCTATGGGGTCGCACAGAGTAGGACACGACTGAAGCAACTTAGCAGCAGTAGCAGCAGCAGTAGCAGCAGCAGCCGCAGCAGCAGCAGCCACAGCAGCAGCAGCCGCAGCAGCAGCAGCAGAGTAACCCTCTATGAGAAAAGCTGAACGAACTGAAACCTGAACAATTTGGTACTATGCCTCTAGCACCATGCCATATATCATTGGTTCTCCTAATTGCCTCTTCCACTATCTCTTACATTATCAGAACTCCTAAATGGAACTCCACCTTTATACAATTTCAGCTATGCTAGGCCTCTGTGGAATGTCAATTGCCTTTGTAAAAATCTGATGGATTCCTTATCAAACTACCCTTTTAGGAAAGGGAAGCTGGTAATCCCAAAGTTCTATCACTATTCAGATTTTGTCTCCTATGTATTTTAGCTCCATAAGTAAATAATGCTAATGCATTACTATCTGTGGAAATGTGCTAATTTCAAGTGGAAAAAAAAAAATTAAGATGATATATTTTCCATCAGACTGAGTGCTTTCTCTAAGACCCAGAATTCACTTTTCTGATGAGTTGAGATGTTTATGTGAAAAGGAAAGGTCCTGCTCTGATAACTTCCTTTTGAGTTTTCATGTGATTGTTTACATGACAGTGAGGCATTTATATGACTATTAAAGAGTGAAAAAAATCCATTAACAGCCTTTTGTTTTGTTTTGTATTTAATTTGATGGATTTATTAGTCTTTTACTGGAAATAACAGTAGTGTGATTTAACTGACTTGATTGACTGACTGCTTTGGCACTATTTAGACGAAGAGGGATATATCATTTTAACTAGCAGTTTAAAAAGCTGCATAACAATCCATTGCAGAAATGACATTAAAAAAAAGTCTCTGTAAGATCAGTTGGCTTATTATGAGGAATCAAATATCCCGGATTAAATTCTCAAAGTCCAACCTGACTACAGCAAAGAACTAATGAGATCTGTGCTCTCCGAGGAGCTCATTTAATTAACTCAAGCATTGCTTTCAAGTACGCATTACGGTGTTGCTTGTAAATTCACATATATTAAATGTAAATTATAAGACATTTCAGAGGAGAGAGAGTTTGGTGGCAGTCTAATTTACATTTCTTTCTTGGCTATAAGCATTTTCTCCTTCTCACATTATACATTTAACATTGATACAAATTGAGGTTTTTTGTTTCGCTTGCTATTGTCACCAAGATATACATTAACTCCTTTCAGTTCAGTTCAGTTCAGTCTCTCAGTCGTGTCTGACTCTTTGTGATCCCATGAATCGCAGCATGCCAGGCTTCCCTATCCATCACCAACTCCCGGAGTTCACTCAGACTCATGTGTATCGAGTCAGTGATGCCATCCAGCCATCTCATCCTCTGTTGTCCCCTTCTCCTCCTGCCCCCAATTCCTCCCAACATCAGAGTCTTTTCCAATGAGTCAACACTTTGCATGAGGTGGCCAAAATACTGGGGTTTCAGCTTTAGCATCATTCCTTCCAAAGAAATCCCAGGGCTGATCTCTTTCAGAATGACCTGGTTGGATCTCCTTGCAGTCCAAGGGACTCACAAGAGTCTTCTCCGACACCACAGTTCAAAAGCATTAATTCTTCGGCACTCAGCTTTCTTCACAGTCCAACTCTCACATCCATACATGACCACTGGAAAAACCATAGCCTTGACAATAGCAAATATAACTGATTACTGATTTAAGCTTGAAATCTGGGGCCCCATATTTTAAAGGAGGGGAAGGGGGATCTACAAGCATATAAAATTTTTATTAGTTGACTGAAAATCTGGATAAATTAGACTCTTAAGTGAAACAAATTTTGCCCTGAAAGCCAGATATTTTGCCTAAGGGTGAAGAATGAGATAAACATAATATATTGTTTTAAGTTTTACTTTTAATGTGCTGTAGATTTTGAGGAAAATAAAAAGACAAATCTCCTCTGTTCTACACTTTTCTGTACAGATCTAATCTTACCCCTTACAAGGTCATTTGTTGAAAATGTGAACAGACTAGTAAAACAAATCTTTCCCCTCACCTTGTATGTAATATATACCCCTGTTGATACTGCCCTGTGTTGAAAGATGTCATTAATGCAATTGGAGTCAGTGAATTTAGAGTTGAAATATAAGCAAACAGCAGTGATTTCTTTTCTATCTTTTCTCATCCTTATTGTGATGAAGGTCAATTTAATTCAGCAAATAGTGAGCCTTACCTGAAGGTTTATATCTTTGAAGTAATCCCTTTTCCAATGATCTTCTTGTCAGAGAGATTTAGTACATTTGGTCCAAATGCAATGGTTTTTTATCTGAAATCCTTGGGGGCAGATGTGTTTCAGAATTTGGATTTTTTGGATTTTAGAAAAGTAATACTGAACACAGTTGGTATTTTAATAAACATCCCCAGTAGAGAGTTCCATAAAACATAAAACATATAATAGATATTTATAAAACAATGTACAAATTATACACTTTACATAAGACATATTCATATTTTGGCATTGCACATGTATATGTGTACTAAATGGGTTAAATAAATTCTGATTTATTTCTCAGTTCTGCTCAGATTTTGTCATCAAATGAGTTAGGATGGCACTTTTTAGAGCTTTTAAAGTGCATAATTGAGAATAAGCGACTATAGACTTCTGATATGCCACTATGGTGGGCAAACTTCTCAGATGGACTTGGAGAATCCCACTTTCTGGTATATATGCCCTCCTTTTGAATATGGTGAGGACCTGTTGTATGATGAGATGACACATTCTTGATTACTTTATGCTTAATGAAAACAGCAATGAGATAGTGTGCCACTCCTGTGATTACATTGTGTAAGACTCTGCCATAGCCTCTGGGATGCCCAACCTCTTTGAAGAAGTAAGTTGTCACGTTGTGAAAGGGTCATGTAGTTAGGACCTGAGGGCAACCTCTAGAAAATAGGACCCCCCCCCATGTTGGACCACCAACAGGATAATGGAGGCCTCAGTCCTACAATCACAGGGACCTAAATCCTGCCAGCAATCTAAATGGCCTTAGAAGAGGACCCCATGTTTCAGATGAGACATGAGATTGCAGCCCCTGCCAACATGATATCTGACAAGACTCTGAGAAGAGTAAGCAACTAACCTGTGGTAGACTTTATATTATTATCAACAGAAACTGTGAGAAAATGCATTTGTGTTGTCTTAAGTAGCACAATTTGTAGTAATTTGTTATGCCCCATCAGAAAAGCAATACCATCAATGAATTGTTGTTTAGTTGCCAAGTTATGTCCAACTCTTGACTCCACAGACTGCAGAACTTCAGGCCACTTTATCCCTCACTATCTCCTGGAGTTTTCTCAAGTTCATGTCCATTGCATCACTGATGCCATCCAACCATCTTATCCTCTGTCAGCCTCTTCTCCTTTTGACGTCAATCTTTCCCAGCATCAGGGTCCTTTCCAATGAGCTGGCCATTCTCATCAGTTGGCCAAAATACTGGAGCTTCAGCATCAGTCCTTCCAATGAGTATTCAGGGTTGATTTCCTTTAAGATTGACTGGTTGGATATCCTTGCTCTCCAAGGGACTCTCAAGAGTCTTCTCCAGCACCACAATTAGAAAGCATCAGTTCTTCAATGTTCTGCCTTCTTTATGGTCTAGATTTCAACATCAATACATGACTACTGGAGAGACCATAGCCTTGACTAAATGGAGTTTTGCCTCAAAGTTATATCTTTGCTTTTTAACAAATTGTCTAGATTTGTCATAACTTTCCTGCCAAGAAGCAACCATCTTCTAATTTCATGGCTGCAGTGACCATCGGCAGTGATTTTAGATCCCAAGAAGAAGAAATCTGTCACTCTTTCCACATTTTCCCCTTCCATTTGCCGTGAAGTGATGGGACCAAATGCCACGAACTTAGTGTTTGTAATATTGAGTTTTAAGTGGCTTTTTCCACTTTTCTCCTTCACCCTCATCAATAGGCTCTTAGGTTCCTCTTCACTTCTGCCTTAGAGTAATATCATCAGTTTATCTGAGATTGTTGATGAATTGTATGTATTTATTTTTTTGTATTCATTTCTAATTCAAAGTATTTTTTCAGATTCTTAACCACAATCTAACATTTTCTATAATTCCCATTTTCTACAATTCTTATTAAGTCATTGTCTTAGTTCTATGAAGAAGTAGGAAAAAAATATACTTTGAGGTAAGGATTTTAAAGTTAATTTTATAGTCAACTGTTATCTTAAAGAAAGTTTATATATAACACATGCTGCTACTGCTAAGTCACTTCAGTTGTGTCCAACTCTGTGTGACCCCATAGACGGCAGCCCACAGGCTCCTCCGTCCCTGGGATTCTCCAGGAAAGAACACTGGAGTGGGTTGCCATTTCCTTTTCCAATACATGAAAGCGAAAAGTGAAAGTGAAAGTGAAATCGCTCAGTCTGTCAGACTCTTAGTGACCCCATGGATTGCAGCCTACCAGGCTCCTCCATCTATGGGGTTTTCCAGGCAAGAGTACTGGAGTGGGGGGCCATTACCTTCTCCATATATAACACATAGTGGATGTTAAAAAAAAAAGTTCTGATGAGAGCATAATAGAAAAGTGACTCAGTTTTAATTTATGTAACATGTCATTTTAACTAGAAGGGTTTTGGGAATAAGTTTGCTGTCAAAGATGAAACAGTAATCTGATCAAAATAAAACACACAATATTTTATAATTTGGAATATCATTCATGAAAGTCTAATAGCTAAAACACTTTATATCTGTCACTTCAGTTCTTACTAGGGGCATGAAAAGAGCTTGTTCCACGATATTAAATTTAAATGTGCTTTGGATCCCATTGCCTACAGCATAGAATTTCTATCAGCATTTCCAGGGGGGAACTGGTTTTAGCATAGATATTGTTCTTTTTAAAATAACTTCAACTTTTTCACTCTTCATATTTTAACTCTTCAACTTCTTTTGTCTTTTAAAGTATCTAATTACTATCAGAAATCAGTATTTCATAGAATGGTTGAAGAAGGTATCTTATAGAAATCATTGAATTCGTGATCATTGTTTATGGCATCTCTGTTTCATGTTCAAATTTCAAACCTCATCAACTAAGATATATGTGCTCAATTTATTCACATATATAATCTTAGTATTTTACACAAAGCAACTTTTTCCTTTTTAAGGAATGTTGATCGCAATTTGGTTCCTTCAAAGCTTTAAGTAGGGAAGGATAGAGAAGAATATTAACTGAGATATACCTTGGGTCTTTTATAGGCAAATTTCCCCAACATGCTAAGCAGGACTGACAACTCTTCCAAACACAGTATCTTTCCATTTGTTGGGCTCTAAGGGCCCAGCATCCAGCAGGATGTGACACACTGATTTCTATTGAGGCAACGTCAGAACCCGCTCTCTAAACAAACTATAGCAATAGCTCTCTAAAGAGTACCAAGAAATGGATGGGATAAGGTCATGTTTCAAGGAGCGTGTGAGGCAAGAAAATTGATGACTATTTTATCTCCTTGCCCCAAATGTATTTTTAGAAAAAGGATTCATTCTTCTATCCATTAACAACATTTTTTGAGAATGAACTTTTAGAGTGAAACTATTTTAAAATACTATTTATAAAGATAAATTATTTTTATTAAAGTAAATTTGACATGCAATATAACAGGTACATAGTACAGTGAATCACAAATTTTAAAGATTATACTGCATTTATAGTTAAATTTATAGTTAAATGCAGTATAGTTAAAATGTTAGTTATATTCTCTGTGTTGTACAATATTTTCTTGTAGCTCATTTTATACATAATAGTTTGTACTGCTTAATCCCTACCCCTGTATTCCTCTTCCCTCTTTCCCCTCTCTATTAGTACCAGTTGTTTATAATCTGTATCCATGAATCTTTCTTTTTTGCTATGTTGACTAGCTTGTTTTATTTTGTATATTCCATATATAAGTGATATATAGTATTTGTCTTTCTCTGTGTGAATTATTTCAAGTTCATCTATGTTGTTGCATATGGTAAAATCTCACTTTTTATGACTAAGCAGTACTTCATTTTTTATATACATATATTATATATATATATATTTTATATATGTACATCACTCTTTATACATTTTTCTATTGATGGACACTTAGGTTGCTTCCATGGAATTCTGCAGGCCAGAATACTATAGTGAGTAGCCTATTCCTTCTCCAGTGGATCTTCTGACCCAGGAACTGAACTGGAGTCTCCTGCACTGCAGGTGGATTTTTACCAGCTGAGCTACCAGGGAAACCCCAAAAGCTGCACCCAATGTGGTGCCCGAAACCCACGATCCTGAGATTAAGAGTCTCATGCTCTACTGACTGAACTAGCCAGGCTCCATTAACTTGGCAATTGTAAATAATGTGCTATGAACATTGGATTCCTGTATCTTTTCAAACTGTTTTGTTTCTTTAAGATATATACCCAGGAACTGCTAGGCCATATGTAAGTTCTATTTTTAATTTTTTGAGAAGCCTCCCTACTATATTCTATTCTGACCAGTGTGAAGTGATATCTCACTGTGGTTTTGATAGGCATTTCCCTGATAATAGTGCTGTTTGGCATCTTTTCATATCCCTGTTTGCCATCTGTATGTCTTCTTTGGAGAAGTCTTTGACCTATTTTTTAATTAGGTTGTTTTCTGTTGTTGTTGAGTTGTATGAGTTGTTTATATATTTAGGATATTAACCCCTTATTTGTCATATCATTTGTAAATATATTCTACTATTCAGTAGGTTGTCTTTTAATTTTGTCAATGGTTTCCTTTGTTGCACAAAAAGATTTTAAGTTTAAATAGGTTCCATTTATTTTTGCTTTTATTTTCTTTATTTTAAGAGACAGATACAAAAATCATTATTACAACTGTTTCTAAATAATTGAAGACATCCTGAGCTGAATTGGAAAACAAAACAAAAAGTATAAAGCCAGGTTTTCAGAGAAGAGAGAGGCTACCTGGGAAAGCCTGGACTACCACTTTTGGCTGAAATGCCTTTACTTGGGACCCATGGATATCAATTTCCCAGGCCACAGGAACTCCCCATTGAATGTGTTCATGTTTCAAGCAGTCACTCTAAGGTGAAGAACAGCGACTTTTGCTCCAGGAAGACGTATTATGAAGATTATCTTTGATGTCCATGGAACTGTTAAAGACACAAAGCTGTCTCCCTCCACCACTATTATTTTCCTTGCTCTGACTTGTAGAGATAGAGGAGGATAAACATGAAAATAAATCTGCTTCTTTTCTGTCTTTATAGTCTTAGGATAAATGACCTGCCAATGAGAAAATGTAAGAATCTCTCTGAGATATTTTTCAAATCTCATTGTTTTTGTCTACCACTCTATTTCTTAAATAGCACACAGAGGCTTTCAAATGTGTTGAATAATGGCTAAATGAATATAATATCCATTTGATTTCAAAATCCATGTTCTCTCACTATTTACAGCTGTGAAAAAAAGTACATAACACTTTTTAGCACTTTTTCGGTCCTAGACATATTCTCCTTAAATAGACTGTTTAATTTTTTTCTTATGTTGTCTAACATCCCACAGCTTTAAACTTAGATAATTTGATTTCAGAGCTAGGATCAAACTAACAGCTGTTGTCCCATTTGTAGTAGATGGATCACTTGAGAGATTGCCATCAAAAATTCAGGTAAGGTGAGATGGTATAATCTCAGAGAAGAGTAGCTAAATACTTAAAACTAAGAAAAAGTGCCATAAAAGTGCTTACTTTTTATGTAAGGAAAGTGAAATCTGTAATCAGGACAAAAACATGGGTGGTCTTGCTACAGTGCTCTTTGGGGAGCGTGATCTGGCCCACTGAAGCCTGGGTCTTATTCTTGCAGCATGGATGTATTTATAATAGAGGTGGATGCATTGTGTCACCTTATTTTGTTGTAATCAGCTGTTCAGATAATGAACTAGATCTATCTGCACAGAGTTCAAGCTTGCTAAACACCATTCTGAATAATATTTGACTTCCCACTAGATTTGCTGAAAGGGAAAGAAAACACTGACCCTGAACATGAGTAGCTTATTTGATAGTTAAATTTCTCACTGTAAATTAATTCATTAAAATTATGGCATTTATACTTGTCCTGTTGCTCTGTAATAATATTTCAACTTAAGTAAAAATGTTCACCAAAAACTTCAATACAGAGATATCTTTCATTTTCAGATTTATGTACTAGTTAATAAAAAATATGTTTCATATTCTTGACATGTTCCAAATGAAAGGAAAATATGTATTTCAGGTAGACTGTAATTCTTCCTGACACAGAAAAGGATACTGATCTCACATATGTGTTCCAGAAGTCATATCTATGAGAATGAAAAATAGTATAGTTTTTCTATGAGGAATATTCATTTGTAAAATGATTGAAAATACACTCTGGAATCAGTAGTAATGGAGGTAAAATATTTGACCTATTGCTTTGCTGTTTTTGTTTTCTATATTTTAAGTAATAAACATCTAGCTATTCGAGACTATAGTAATCACCAACACATACTTTAATTTTGCTAGTTCTAAACAGTCCAGAAACAAATATTTGTCTTTTAGTATTTGTTCATTATTCATATAATTCTATTCAATTTCTATTTGTAAAACATGTGAAGTTTGTTCCAGGGAAACTAAAGTTGCAATAATGGTATTTTTATTTTTATAATAATCAATATATTAATATATTCTGAAATTTCTTATTCTGAATTTTCTAATAGAAAGTCTTTCTTATTCATATTTCTCCTGTGTCATAATTCAAATGGGATGCTTATTGATTTTGATGAGAAACAAGCTTAATGACTGAATGAATACATACACAGAATATTTTAATAGGTTTCAATTAATAGAAGTAATTTGGAAAATAACTTTATGATTTTATGAAAAGGTGGGGAACTATTTGTATAAGTAAGTAAGTATAAGTAAGTTTCTTGGTAAGGTAACTGACATTGACAGAAAGGCTTCAAACTTTCTTTTAAAAAAGTATATGTTTTTATTCGCTCTTTGTTAACTATTTCTAATTACTTATTTGTTCAATGAAAATGTTAATGTTTTTCATCGAATACTCATTTATTCAACAAATGTATTTTGAATATCTTTTATGTGATAGAAAATATACCTGATGGAGAATTACAGAGATAAATAAGATTTAAAATTTTTCTTCAATGAGTTCTCAGCGTATTGTAGAAGACAGATACATGAACAAAACAAGTACATGACAACATTATTTCCTAAATGGCAATTATATTGAACAGTCAACTAGGCATCAGTGTGAGCAGCTCCCTTGCATTTTCTGGCACGGATGTGCAAGATATCGCCTCAAGTTTTTGCATGCTACTTTTTGGTTGATCCTTGCTTCTGATAGAGTGTAGCAAGATCATTACTATAAAGACATTTGTCTGTCTTGCTGAAGACACATGAAAAGTGTCAATACAAATAGACTGAGTTTTCCACAATCAAATGATAGGAAAAATGGGATAGCAAGTTCATTACATGTACATAATAAAGTAGATGTAATCCCTCCAGATAGAAAATAGGTATTAATCTACCTTGCTATCAAGCTCCTCCACTTTTGACATGATTTTCCAATTTTTCTTTCAGGCAGTGATTGCACATAGACATGAGCTGCCCAACAAAATAAACAAAACGGAGCAAATGCTTTCAACGGCAAATAACTCTAGCTCCTGGCAATGTATTGCCCAGATCAAAAATCAATACTGAGAAATAGACTCTGAAAAAACAAATTAACTGCACTAGTGACTTGGACTTGTTCTGCAAACTTTTGTTCTGATGTTGTTTAACCCTTATTAACCCTTATTTAATCCTTCTTGTGAGAGCAATTCAATCAAGGAATAGATTATAGATTTAACTGATTCTTTCATTAGCAACCTTCATTGTAGTATGTCTCAAAAATCCATACACTAAAAAATCAATACACTTTCATCTCCAAATATTTTTGTTGTTGCTGTCATTTTATTTCTTATAATGTCAAAGTTAGTTTCTAGGACAAGCTGTAATGTATGTAAACTGCAAAGCAGGATATTTCATTTAAGAATCTGAGAATGTGTGACTACTAGATGAAAGAAAATAAGTATTTCAAAATTAGTCTTCTTCTGAAATTTCCTTTAGTTTCTAACCTCTAGTATTACAAAAAATTAAAAATTTCAAGTCATAATCTTACTAAGCTAATCATACTATAACTTTGGTCAGTTGTTAAATTAGTGAATGTTTAATAAAGATTTGCTGAAATAAACAGGTGAATTGATCAACAAGTAAAAACTTGATGTAAGTGGCTAAGTTTAGCTGCTTCCTTGTCCTAATATTTTAACTTACTTTTGAAAATTTTTCACAATATTGATAAGAATCAGTGACTGAAAAATTTAAAAGTCTAAATTCTAATGTTAACAATGCCAAGTTTGTCTATTTGAAATATTGCCTGTATTGCGGGAGACTCAAGTTTGACCCTGAGTTGGGAAGATTTCCTGGAGAAGGGAATGGTCACTCACTCCAGTATGCTTGACTGGAGAACTCCATGGACAGAGGAGCCTGGTGGGCTATAGTCCATAGGGTCACAAAGAGTTGGACACAACTGAGTAACTAATACCCCTGCCTGACAGATAGAATAAATTATTTATAGCTCATTAATTATTAGATTTGAGATGGTTTTCTAAATTTTGAGCTATACAGTGATACAAGGCAGACTCTGTCCCTACTCTTTTTTATCCTATCTTCTTCAGCTCACCACAGATCTCAGTGACAATGCAGTCTAAGTGCAATACAAGAAAGAAACAAATAGCTTGACTATCGTTAGAGAGAAAGAGAAAAAGAGGGGGAAAAAATGAGTTCAGTTTTCTTCCTCTCAAATGAGCTCAGAAGTTCTCAACTAGAGCTCATAGCAAGATGAGTAGTAACACATCTCATCTGGGCATGATGGGGAAGGACAATATACAATATCAGTTTCTACTCTTTTTTAATTTATTTTATATTGGAGTATAGTTGACTTACCATGTTGCAATAGTTTCAGGTATACAGCAAAGTGATCCACTTATAAATATACATAAACCCAGTCTTTTTCAGATTCTTTTCCCATATAGGTTCTACAGAATATTGAGTAGCGTTCCCTGTGCTATACAGTAGGTCTTTGTTGTATATTAATTTTTATTCTTTCTTTAAGTGCTGGAGAAAGTATCTGCATTTGCTATTCAGATAGTCACTAGGGACATGAGCACGGTTTGGGGGCAAAACACATTGGTTTATATATAGTTTTATACATGAAGTTCTGTTTTATGCAGAGAAATATTTATACCTTTTTTCTCAAAAACATTTTTTAAGAGCAAATCTGTTGTATATAGAATATAGGCTTTGTATGACATATAGAATATAGTCTCTATGATACAAATCTGTTGTATATAGAATATAGGCTGTATGTGAAATATTGAGAAAACCATTTGTTTTTTAAATTAGTGAATTTTAAAATTCACTAAAGTTAGTAAAATTGTGTTAGGAACATGTGTATTAAGTTTCAAAAGGTGAATACTGTTCTCTTTGATGTTATTTTAGTGAAAACTGTTTTAAACTATATGGTGGATTCATCTTGATGTATGGCAAAACCAATACAATATTGTAAAGTAAAATAATAATAATAATAAATAAATGATTAATGGTTAAAAAAATAAAAAGGATTTACAACAGTGTAACCACCTAAAAATATTTGAATTTAAATACATAAGATGTTATTTGAAAATAATGTCTGTCACCTGAGAAACTCAGTTCCTTTCAAAGCACCACAGAACTGGGATCTATGTATGGTTGTGTGGATCACAATCACAAATTGTGCTGGTTGTGCTTAACATACACCTGGTACACAAGCAGTAGTAGCTATCGTTGTGATTATAGTTATTATTAATATTAACAGGTCTGTACAATCTATATCTATTACTTGTTTTGATGCATTTAAATTACATATAAACGTATTTATGTGTGTGTGTATATATATATATATTCTTAGGCATCGTATAAAAAAAACATTTATACTGAATGCTTATAAATCCCTGATTGTTCTAAAAAGTTATGTGTATTAATTCATTTAATACTCAGTAAATCTATGAAGTGAGTACAGAATCCGTATTCTTATTTGGATGTGTGAATATGAACACCAAAATCCAAAGCAGTCCAGAGAATATATCATTGGAATAACACGTACTGGAAACAGAATTCTATCTCATGTAACATGACTATAGATCCATGCTTTTAATCATCACAAGGTATTGCTTGTTTACAAATCTATTTATCTATTATCTGCATAGCAAATATCTGTATATATATACATTGTACAAAGACATATGACACACACATACAAAAACATATATATTTATATATACACATGTATATGTGCAATTATTCCAGTTCCTTAAAGATTTATTAAGTGAACAATGCAAAGAAATAGACAAAAATAATAGAATGGGAAAGGCTAGAGATCACTTCAAGAAATTAGACACCAAGGGAATATTTCATACAAAGATAGGCACAATAAAGGACAGAAATGTTATGGACCTAATAGACACAGAAGATATTAAGAAGAGGTGGCAAGTATACACAGAAGAACTATACAAAAAGGGTCTTAATGACCTGGACAACCACAGTAGTGTGATCAGTCACCTAGAGCCAGACATCCTGGAGTGAGAAGTCAAATAGGCTTTATGAAGAATTGTTACTAACAAAGCTAGTGGAGGTGATTGAATTCCAGCTGAACTATTTCAAATCCTAAAATATGATGCTGTAAAAGTGCTTCACTCAACATTCCATCAAATTTGGAAAACTCAGCAGTGGCCACAGGAATGGAAAATGTCAGTTTTTGGGAGTGGAAGGAAAAATGACATTTTCCATTCCCAAAGGAGGGCAATGCCAAAGAATGATCAAACTATTGCACAACTGCACTCATTTCACATGCCAGCAAGGTAATGCTCAAAATTCTTCAAGCTAGTCTTCAACAGTATGTGAACTTCCAGATGTTCAAGCTGGAATTAGAAAAGGCAGATGAATCAGAGATCAAATTGCCAACATCCATTGGATCATACAAAAAACATGAGCATTCCAGAAAAAAAACAAAACAAAACAAAACAAAACTACTTCTGCTTCACTGACTATACTAAAGTTTTTGACTGTGTGGATAACAACACACTGTGGAAAATTCTTAGAGATGGTAATACCAGACCCCTTTACCTGCCTCCTGATAAACCTGTATGTAGGTCAAGAAGCAACAGTTAGAACCGAACATGGTACAACAAACAAACTGGTTCATATTTGGGAAAAAAGTATGTCAAGGCTGTATATTGTCACCCTGCTTATTTAACTTATATGCACAGTACATCATGTGAAATGCTGGGCTAGATGAAGCTCAAGCTGGAATCAAGATTGCTAGTAGAAAAATATCAATAACCTCAGATATACAGATGAAACCACTCTAGTGGCAGAAAGGGAAGAGGAACTAAAGAGCCTCTTGACGAAAGTAGAAGAGGAGAGTGAAAAGCACGGTTTAAAACTCAACATTCAGAAAACTAAGATCATGGCATCTGGTCCCATCACTTCATGGTGAATAGAGGGGGAAACAACGGAAACACTGACAGACTTTATTTTCTTGGGCTCTGAAATCAATGCAGATGGTGACTGCAGCCATGAAATTAAAATATGCTTGCTCCTTGGAAGGAAAGCTATGACAAACCTAGACAGCATGTTAAAAAGAAGAGACATCACTTTGCTGACAAAGGTCCATTTAGTCAAAGCTATGGTTTTCCCAGTAGTCATGTATGGAGGATGTGAGAGCTGAACAAAAAGTAGGTTGAACACTTAAGAATTGATCTTTCAGACTGTGGTGCTGGAGAAGATAATTGAGAGACCCTTGTACAGCAGTTGATCCTAATGGAAATCAACCCTGCATATTCATTGGAGGACTGGTGCTGAAGCTGAAGCTCCAATGCTTTGGCCACCCGATGCCAAGAGCCGACTCACTGGAAAAGACCTTGATGCTGGGAAAGATTGCTAGGCAAAAGGATAAGGGGGCAACAGAGGATGAAATGGTTGGATGGTATTACCGACTCAATGGACATGAGTTTGAGCAAATTCAGGGAGATAGTGAAGGACAGGGAAGCCTAAGGTGTTGCAATCCATTAGGTCACAAAGAGTCAGACATGAGTGAGCAACTGAACAAGTACAAGTATTTCTCACATCCATGGTTGAATTTCCTGAAATGAATACCTGAGGATAATAATAATGAATTATTTTTGCTTCAATAGGATTATTTGAGTTTTACATGAGATATAATACATTTCAAAAGCTTAATCCATCATTTGGAGCATATGAAGTCCATATAATAAGAAAATTTCTATTGCAAATGATAGCAATCCAACTTGGACCAGATGAAGAATAAAAAATCAAAAAAGCAAGGGAATTTATTGGCTCATGTAACAAAATTACAGAATACTAGTGTACAATCAGTCACCTGGGGACCATGGAGGCAAGAAACTTGGGTACTCTGTGGACTCTCATTAACTCTCTAAATCAAGTCTGTCTTTGTCAGCACCAGCCTTTACAATTACATAAAGCACATCAAATGAAATTTTTTCCAGCACAGCAAGGAACATGACCAGAGGCTACTCAAGACTGGTGTTCTTTTGCGTAGAATGACGTCTTTTCCATCAGTTTCACTTAAAAAAAAAAAAAAAAAAGTCCTAGAGTAGGATTCTGGATAATCTAATTTAGAATTTTGCACATCATTGCTCCAACTAAGATGTCCCCAAAATGAGGTCACACATACATATGTGTGATTAGGACATTTAATAAAACTTGAGTTGTGGAAGGGGTAACTGAGGGATAAGGGGAGTGAGGAAAACTTGTCCAACTAGCTGAGCTCCAAATCAAATTTGCCCTTTTTTCAGTTGAGGTTTGGTGTCCCATAGCAGCAGTGACCTCCCCAGCTTAAATATTAATGGAAATATAATAGGCCCATGATTGGCTGAGATTCTGGAGTTAGTGACACCGACTCCATAAATCTCCCTGTTAGTTGGTATCTCTTTCATAGGCTAGCAGCCAGGTAATGGATTTAGGAGTTACAGATTCACTATCCGTATTTTCATTTCCCAAGATAGGCTGCTTGTCATTTCTTCATCCTTGAACTCCAGGGCATGACATTGTATATCCTCTCCTTTAAAGCACCCCTCCCTATTCTCCATTCAGAGATAAGAATTTAGGCTCATTCTCTTTGAGAATCTAGCTCAGAAGGACTGGAACCAATTCACAATTTAGTTACTAGAATTTAGTTTTTATGGATTGACACAGGTTGCTTTTTTTGTGCTATATTTCTATTAATGGACTATACTCTTGTCTATTCAAGCAGTCTTTGACTGTTATGTTCTATGCAGTACTTTGGCCCACATTCTGGGTATATAGTTTTCTCTCTGAATCTCTTAATAAATCTTAATAGCTGAATTATTAACAATTTAATTATCAAATTCATTAAAATTATTAAAAACTTAAAATAAAATTTAAAAAATTGAATTCAAAAGTATTAAAAATTTAAATTATTAAAATTTCACAACCTGATAGCACACTCCATTTATGGGATCAAAAAAAGATTTCAGAATCAAGTTCTTCACTGTTCCCAGTGAAGAACTTACTTTCTGGTTCTCCTTATTTCCTTCCAGCTTTCAAGACAAGGCACTCCTTTCCTGGCTCTGTGTGTGCTTGTCTGGGAATTCTTCTCGGTGAAGAGATGGATGTAAGCCAGCCCACTTTCAAGGACTCCTGTATGCAGGAATTCCAAGATTCAGCCCCTTCACTGAATTTAAGATGAATCTAAGTAGCCATCCCAGTTTCAAGGCTTTCTGTATGATCAGCTGAGGTCTCTGTTGCAACTGTGACAACATGTAAAAATCCCCTCTCTAATTTTGCGTCCCTCACCCTTTACAGGTACTGTTTTCAAGAGTACTTTGCAGACTTTGACTTGCAAACCCCCATCTTACTGAGTCTGCCCAATGTGTGTGCTGACTAAGATGACATATATGTACAGAAACATTGAAAATTCACTAAAATATTTTGTGCTATTCATTTATTTAAACATAAAAATGAATACATTTTCAATATTTATTTACTTATCATATGTTAGACACAACACTAGAACCTCAGGACACACTGCAGTGCTCTGTCTGTAAAAGCCTCATTTTCAGTATCATTTTCAGATGAGATTATGAAATATAAGAGGAGAACATGACTCATTCTAGATATCTTTCTTAAAATTCAAGGGCACTGTGAATTAACTTTCTCTCAGATATCATGAGATGGGAGACATAAGAAAGAGAAAGAAAGAACTGGAACAAATGTTGAATTTATATGTGAGGGCCTCTTACTTTATCACTTGTGAGAATCAGTGTGATTCTGATCTTTTAGGCAAACACAGATACAGGAGTGTCAAAGTAGGCAAATACAAGAGCCAGACTCTTTGAGAACAAAAATTTTTCTCACAGACATATCCAATCTCACTCTTTGGCATATACCCTGAGAAAATCATAATTAAAAAAGACACATGTTACCCCAATGTTCATTGCAGTACTATTTACAATAACGAGGACATGGAAGCAGTGCAAATGTCTATTGACAGATGAATGGATAAAGAAGATGCGGTGCATACAAACAATGGAACATTACTCAATCATAAAAAGGAATCAAATTGGGTCATTTGTAGTGACATGGATGGACCTAGAGTCTGTCAAACAGAGTGAAGTAAGTCAGAAAGAGAAAAACAAGTATCATATATTAACACATATGTATGGAACCTAAACAAAAATGGTACAGACAAAGCTATTTGCCGTGTGAAATAGAGATGTGGGTGTGCAGAATGGACATGGAGATGCAGTGGGGAAACAGAAGGGTAGGGAGAGTTGGGAGGGTAGCTCTGACACACATACATTGCCACACGTGAAACAGCTAGGGCTGTGTAGCACAGGAACTCCGCTCAGCGCTCTGTGATGAACTAGAGGGGTGGGATGAGGGAGTGGGGTGGCAGGAAGGTTCAAGAGGGAGGGACACAGGTACACATATAGCTGACTCACTTTGTTGTACAGTAGCTGCTAAGACAACGTTGTCAAGTAATTATACTCCAATAAAAATAAGTTAAAAATAAAATCTAAAAGAACATTCATTTCGATATATGGCAAAACAAATACAATATTGTAAAGTTAAAAAATAAAATAAAATTTAAAAAAAAAAAAAAAGAACATTCATCTCTTACATAAAACCAAGGAGAGGAAAGGCACAAAGGTTGGTCCGGGGACATGGTCCAGGGGACAAGGATAAATGATGAATGATATCCTTTGTATATTATTAATAAGTATATAAGGAGTAACATAAGTATATAATACAAGTATATACGTAATAATAAGGGGATTCAAGAAGTTAGTAAGCATACAGAAGACTGTTATAATAGTTAATTTTAAAGTGACAATATAAATGATAATTACACAATTATTGACCACGTTTAATAGCCTAACTACTAAGATGTGAGTATATCCAAAACAGATTAGTTCTGAGGCATTTTTTTAAAAAGTTCAAACAATAATATAAGAACCAGTCCTTTTCTTAACAACAGAAAAAACATTACTATTGGTTTTATTCTGTTTCAGTTTCCCTATACATGATATTTTAACTTTTAAAAATAACTCTAAAAATAAAATTGACACATATTCTCCTTTACTGTCGAAAATGAAATCTAATTCATTCAGTTGTATCTGATGCTTTGTGACCCTATGGACTGTAGCTGCCAGGCTTTTCCCAACCTAAGGATCAAACCTGTGTCTCCTGCATTGCAGGTGGATTCTTTGTTATCTGAACCACCAGGGAGGCAATCTAGAAGAGCAAATAGAGAACAAACAACAGTGATAAAATACTTCTCTAATAAACACTCTTCTTGGGTGCTTGTGTCAAAATTCAGTTCAGTTCAGTCACTCAGTCATGTCCGACTCTTTGCAACCCCATGGACTTCAGCATGCCAGACTTCCCTGTCCATCACCAACTCCCGCAGCTTGCTCAAATTCATAACCATTGAGTTGGTGATGCCATCCAACTATCTCATCCTCTGTTGTCCCCTTCTTCTCCTTCCTTAAACCCTTCCTAGCATCAGGGTCTTTTTCAATGAGTCAGTTCATGCTTTGTACAACACTGTACAAACTGGCCCTACACAGCATGGCTTATAGTTTCACTGAGTCAGACAAGGCTGTGATCCATGTGATCAGTTTGGTTACTTCTCTGTAATTGTGGTTTCCATTCTGCCTTCCCTCTGATGGATAAGGATAGGAGGCTTGTGGAAGCTTCCTGATGGGAGGGACTGGCTGTGGGGGAATCTGGGTCTTGCTCTGATGGGTGGGGCCATGCCCAACAAATCTTTAATCCAATTTTCTGTTGTTATATTCTTTGCAGCCAAAGGTGGAGACTGTAGTCAGCAAAAGCAAGAGGAGGAGTTGGCTGTGGCTCAGAGAAAGAACTCCTTACTGCAAAATTCAGACTTAAATTGAATAAAGTAGGGAAAACCACTATATCATTCAGGTATGACCAAAATAAAATATTTATGATTATACAGTGGAAGTGATAACTAGATTCAAGGCATTAGATTCTATAGATAGAGTGCCTGAAGAACTATGAACAGAGGTTCATAACATTGTACAGGAGGTGGTGATCAAAACCATCTCCAAGAAGAAGAAATTCAAAAAGACAAAATGGTTCTCTGAGGAGGCCTTATGAATAGCTGAGAAAAGAAGAGACGCAAAAGGCAAAGGAGAAAAGGAAAGACAAACCCGTCTGAATGCAGAGTTCCAAAGAAGAGCAAGGAGAGATAAAAAAGCCTTCCTACATGATCAATGCAAAGAAATAGAGGGAAAAAACATAGAATAATAGAATGGGAAAGACTAGAGATCTCTTCAAGAAAATTAGAGATTAAAAAGGAATATTTCATGCAAAGATGGGCACAAGAAAAGGACAGAAATGGTATGGCTCTAACAGAAACAGAAGATAGTAAGAAGAGGTGGTAAGAATACACAGAAGAACTATATAAAAAAGATCTTCATGACCCAGATAATCACGATGGTGTGATCACTCACCTAGAGCCAGACATCCTGAAGTGTGTAGTCAAGTGGCCCTTAGGAAGAATCACTAGGAACAAAGCTAGTGGAGATTGATGGAATTCCAGTTGAGCTATTTCGGATCCTAAAAGATGATGCTACTAAAGTGCTGCACACTATATGCCAGCAAATTTGGAAAACTCGGCAGAAGCCACATACTGGAAAAGGTCAGGTTTCATTCCAATCCCAAAGAAGAGCAATGCAAAAGAATGCTCAAACTACAGCACAATTGCACTCATCTCATACATTAGCAAAGTAATGCTCAAAATTCTGCAAGTGAGTCTTCAACAAGTACATGAACCGTGAACTTCCAGATGTTCAACCTGGAATTAGAAAAGGCAGAGAAACCAGAGATCAAATTGGCAACATCCA
The DNA here is from genome assembly GCF_032452875.1 of Bos javanicus. Lineage (NCBI taxonomy): Eukaryota > Metazoa > Chordata > Mammalia > Artiodactyla > Bovidae > Bos > Bos javanicus. The sequence continues at coordinate 9,573,719 of NC_083882.1, forward strand.
TTGTATCATAAAAAAAGGAAGAGAATTCCAGAAAAGCATCTACTTTGCTTCATTGACTACACCAAAGCCTTTGACTGTGTGGATCACAACAAACTGTGGAAAATTATTAAAAGAGATGAGAATACCAGACTGCCTTACCTGCCTCCTGAGAAATCTGTATGCAGGTTAAGAAGCAACAGTAAGAATCGGTCATGAAACATTGGACTGGTACAAAATTGGGAAAGGAGTACCTCAAGGCTGTATATTATCACCTTGCTTATTTAACTTCTATGCAGAGTACATCATGTGAAACGCTGGGTTGGATTAAGCAGAAGACTGCAGGGAGAAATATCAATAACCTGAGATACACAAATGATATCACCCTTATGGCATAAAGTGAAGCGAAATTAAAGAGCCTCTTGGTGAAAATGAAAGAGGAGAGTGAAAAAGTTGGCTTGAAACTCAACATTCAAAAACCTAAGATCATGGCATCCCATCAGTTCATGGGAAATAGATGGGGAAATGATGGAAACAGTGACAGACTTTGTTTTCTTGGGCTCCAAAATCACTGTGGATGGTGACTGCAGTCATGAAATTAAAACAGGCTTGCTTCTTGAAAGAAAAGCTATAATCAACCTAGACAGTGTACTGAAAGGCAGACATCAACCTAGACAGTATACTAAAAAGCAAAGACATTACTTGGCTGACAAAAGTCCATCTAGTCAAAGCTATGGTTTTTCCAGGAGTCATGTATGGATGTGAGAGTTGGACTATAAAGAAAGCTGAGTGCCGAAGAATTGATGCTTTTGAGCTGTGGTATTGGAGAAGATTCTTGAGAGTCTATTGGACAGAAAGGAGATCAAACCAGTCAATCCTAAAGGAAATCAGTCCTGAATATCTATTGGAAAGACTGATGCTGAAGCTGAAGCTCAAATATTTTGACCACCTGATGGGAAGAACTGACTCATTGGAAAAGACCTGATGCTGGGAAAGATTTAAGGCAAGAGAAGAAGGGAACAACAGAGGATGAGATTGTTGGATGGCATCACCGACTCGATAGACATAAGTCTGTGCAAGCTCCAGAAATTGGTAATGGATAGGGAAGGTTGGCATGCTGCAGCCCATTGGGGTTGCAAAGAGTCGTATATCACTGTGTGTGACTGAACTGAACTGAACAACACTGTAATTTAATGTTTTTCCTTATACATTGTGATTCACCCACAATGATCTACATAGATTATCTTTATTCATTTCAGTGCCATATAATATCCCATATAGATATATATTATTCACGTGAGTGTACCATAATTTATCTATTCTTATTCAGTTGATAGTGGTTTATGTAATTTCCAAAATTTTGCTATTATAAAGTGTATCAATTGAAGTTTGGATAGAATTGGAAAAGAATCTTAGTTAAATTTTAATGGATTGCTATTATTTTAAAATAATTGGACAATTTATTTTTTATTTTTTCATATACATTTATTTATTTTAATTGGAGGCTAATTACTTTACAATATTGTATTGGTTTTGTCATACATCAACATGAGTCCACCAGGGGTATACAAGTGTTAAATAATTGGGCAATTTACTGAAGAGTTACTAGAGTTTCAGAAGCCATGAAAGCAGTAGTGTAATATTCTTCAGAAAGCAGCAGTGGGAAGCCATTTACTATTTAACATATCAGATTACTGTGGCTTCTCTGGTGTCTCAGATGGTAAAGAATCTGCCTGTAATGTGGAAGACCCTGGGTTTGATTCCTGGGTCGGGAAGATCCCCTGGAGAAGGGAATGACAACCCACTCTAGTATTCTGGCCTGGAAAATTCCATGGACCCTGGAGCCTGGTGTGCTACAGTCCATGGGGTTGCAAAGAGTAGGACATGACTGAGCAACTAACACTTTCAGGGCAGTTACCAATGGTTTAGTTAGGCCATCCATCCCCCTCAAACAGCTGCAGTACTAAAAATATAAAAATAGCTAACAGTAAAAATAGAATTCCCATCTTTTTTGTTCTTAACTGAACTACAAAGTGTTTCATTGATATAAGCACATGTGCATCCGATTTCAAAACTCAGGAATTTATGGAACATAAAAAATACTTTCCTATTTATATAGTTTTCTAGTTTAGTTTTCTAAAGATGAAATGTATTTAAGAGAGTAAAAATAAATTTTAATTGAATTTTATCCATTTTAGATTTTGTTAAGTTTATTTTCCATTGAAAAGCAATCAAAGAAAGCAGACAAAAGCGTTTTCTTGTTTCAAAACATTGTTTCAGCATACCGCTTGGGACATTCGTTTTTCCTGGGTTTCATACTTTTATATATAAAGTGACTATAATAAAATGAAAGCTGTGAACCCTAAGTGCCAGCTTGAAAACAGTAACAAAACTGACATGAGCATATAAATATATAAACATAATTTATTTACCAACCTTGAGCCTGTCATTTTCCCCAGGGATGCTGTCATTTAAAGGACATTTTTCTGTCTCTTCTTTGTTTTCACAGTTATACAAACAACCAATAAACAAATTTGTAGAAGTAAAAATACTACCACATCTCTGGGATTCAGATTCCCTACCGAGGTTCCATCTCATAAAATAAAAATGTTCCTAGACTCAGAATTTGGCAGATGAAAAGTTAGGAAGAATAATAGTAACAAGTCCTGGGCTAAATTTTTTCATGACTTTTATTAAGACAATTTCTAGTTTTATCATCTACTAGCTCTGGGATCCAACTCAGTGCTTTTCAGTGTCTTTACCTAATCTCTAGCCTTATTAATAAAATAATGATGAAGTTTTGGTAGTACAGTCCTCATCTTAAAGAAGAAATTAGGCCTCAAAGAATCTGACCTATATAAGGCAGAACAGCTAAATCTAATATTCAATGAGGATGTGCTGATCTCTGTGATTGTTGAGTTTATTGCTTTGGGATTTCATACAACTATATGACTTTCACAGTATACAGTGCCATACATAAGCTATAGTTTAAATATTGTCTCATTAGTAATAGACTGAAAAATTTTTAAAGGTTTCTTGAAATTCCAGAGCAATATTATAACAAGTGAAAAGTAAAAGTATCCTCTTCATAGCCAATTCATTCACCCTCTCCATTCTGACCTGAGAATTATTGTTAATAGTATGGTTAAAAATATTGTCTTATTTTTTCCCCCAAATATATATTCTGTTTTCTATCCATCTATATGTGGGTTCTCAATCACTCAGTAGTGTCTGACTCTTTGTGAACCCACAGACTGTAGCCCACTAAGCTCCTCTGTCCATGGGATTTTCCAGTCAAGAATACTGGAGTGGGTTGCCATTTCCTCCTCCAGGGGATCTTCCCAACCCAGGGATCAAACCCTTGTCTCTTGTCTCTCCTGCACTACAGGTGGATTCTTTACTGCTAAGATATTGGGGAAGCCCTTATCAATCTACAGGGTTGACCAAAAAGTTCCTTTGGGTTTTTCTGTAACATCATCAGGAAACTCAGTCTTTCCTAATTGCGTTGTGATCACAAAATCCTTCCATCATTACAGTGATAAGGGAGAAAGATTCCAAGTTGCATAGCTCCCACCTGCTAGGCAATAGGGTGGAGCAAGTGAGTGTTTGAGGGCAGTGGTAGTGACAGGGGCCACTTACCCCCAGGAAAGCTCTTATCTTTCCTACTTTTCCCAATCCATCACTATTCTTGGCCACTACTGATTGTGCGGAAATGTAAAATGATTTGATAGGGAAGTGACTTGCCAGAGTTCCTCATCCTTCCTATTTAAAAAATGGAAGGTGTTTGGAAGAGGGAGTGTGTTTTAAGAAACTTCTCCAAGAATCAGTTATAGATTAGCCTGAATAAGAGAAACTAGAGACAGAGAATCAGATCATCACATGTACTAATCCATGTGATAATTATCAACAGCTTTCATGAGTTGAGAAAGATGGGGCTTTCCTGATGGCTCAGTGAGTAAAGAATCCTTCTGCAATGCAGGAGACCTAGGAAACACAGGTTTGATCCTTGGGTTAGTAAGATGCCCTGGAGAAGGAAATGGCAACCCACTCCAATATTCTTGCCTGAAATATTAATGGACAGAGGAGCCTGGTGGGCTACAGTCCAAAGGGTTGCAAAGAGTTGGTATGACTGAGTGACTAAGCACCACAACCAGCACCATCCTGAAGATGACCGTGGACAATGCAAAATTGTATGGCAACAGAATCAAGGCATTGAAATTAATCAGATGTAGGTGTGCAACAGAGAGGGGCACAAACACCGTCAAAATATTCTAAAATTTAGAAAATGGACTTTGATAAATATTGTTATCAGATGAGGGAGAAGATCTGGGAAGAGTCTATTAAATCTGATCTGCTAAATGAATACACAGTATTATGGACTCGAATATATCCTCCAAATTCACATGTTGAAGTTCCTAGTACCTCAAAACATGAGTGCATATGGAAGCAGGGTCTTCAAGAGATAATTCAGTTGAAGTGCGGTCCTTATGATGGGCCCTAATCCAAAAGATTGGTGTCCTTACAAGCAGAGGAGATAAGGACACCAATGGATGGAAGTCTTTTTGAAGACACAAGAGATGACAGCCATCTATAAAGCAGAGAGAGAGGCTTCAGAAGAAACCAACCCTGCTGACATCTTGATTTTGATCTCATACTTTGAGCCTCCAGAACTTTGAGAAATTAAATTTCTGTTGTTCAAGCCACTTAGCCCTAGTCTGTGATACTTTGTTATGGTAACCTTGAAAAACTAACATATCCAGCCAAAACTTCCCAGAGATAGTTAGAATTGGGAATTAATATTTGGAAGGATTCAGAATAGGAATTTAATCTGGGAAAACTGTGAGTGGTGATAAACACTGATGCTGAGAATTTCTCAATGGAAACACTATAACATTTGTTAATGCAAATACTTCAATTTAGAATTCTATATCACTACTACCACCAGTTTATTTTTTTAAAATTTCACACCAATCCCTTAGTTAAATAATATCTTTATCACTTCTGAAATCTCAAGGAGAGATTACATTGCTTGCCCAAAGTAGTATCACAGTGTCAGAAACTGAATATAAATCCAGGCATTCTGGCTACTGACCCACACTCTCAAGCATACTAGAGTACTTGTGTAATATTTATAAACATGTCTATGTAATATTTACATAGACACTAGCTACTAGTTATTTCCTTCTCTTTGGGTGAATTCTCCAGTTGTCACAATATTGCATATTAACAATATGCTTAACAAGAATGTTAAGAAACCCTAATCTATTCACACATTCAGTTAGAAAGAAGCAAGTACTAAATATAAGAACAAGATTAGAATGCAAATACAATATTTTAGTGTATCTTCTTGATGTGTGCAAAATACATTTCTTAGTGGTATTTGCACTGATGAATACACTATTTCTTACATTATTTTATCCCTCAACTTTTATCATTTTCCTTTCTTGTCTCCGAGACCTTTCTTCTCACTTGTATTTGGGTGCATTCATCTTCCACTTATTCTTTAAGTATAGATATTAATCAGACTTGAACTTAGCCCTTAAAACTCTTTAAACACTGCATATTATCTTCTAGGAGCATCTCTTTCCAGTAAACTCCCTATAGTCCAACCTCCAATGTAACTTGTGTATCATTAACTGATGAAGTTTCTAAATTAAAAATCTTTGCTTGAAGCTCTGTCATTTGGACTGAGATGGCGTTTATGTCAATATCTTGACCAGTGTAATATTTTTCCATGATCTAGGTCTCACCTCCCTCTTTTTCTGACCTGTAGCCTCTCCAGCCATCATGCATGGTCTCTGCTTCTCTCATACCGAAATATATGTCACAAGAGCAATGCTTTCCAATGCCTATATGCATTTTGATGCATTCTTCCTCACAATATTTCAAAAGATCTAAACTTTTATTTTAAATAAAATATATATTTTTTATACTATCCTCCTATCACTGCTCTCTTCCCATTCAAGAGAAAGCAGTGGGATTTTCTGCTGTGGTCTAAATCACTGAGGGCATTTCTCTATTAAAGGGCTTGCTTTTCTGAATGGAATTGGCTTTGCTATTATTATTGTCTTAACTTCTACTCCAGACTCAAAGTTTTGAGAGGAGAGAGTCTGTCTTCACTTTTTAGAAGAAAGTACCTAGAAGATGTTCTTGTTTATAGAAGTTGCTTTGATAAACATGTATCTCAAGGCCAAACTATGCTGGGTAAATTTCAATTTTTGACTATGTAGTACAATTCTGCTATTCATTTTCTATTAAGAAAAGCATTTTTAAGCCTGAAAATTAGTAAAACAGCTCTACTTTAAAAAAATATTTCTAAGTATGCTATTACTGTAGTAAACAGGCATAAGCAGGGATAAAGTCTACATAGGCTGGTTTTAAACAGATCAGCTTGTGTTCATGAAATGTGTCAAACTGATAATTCTAGGAATACAAATCTATTCTTGTCAGATTCGTTTTACACTGAAAAATGGTTACTGAGAAATTGGAGGGCTTTTTCCCCCTCTTTTTTTTTTTTTTCTTTAGGAATCTATAGCCACTGACTTGTGAGTGACTTCTGTAAATTTCAAATTGGAGCTAGCTCCACATCCCACCAAGATTTGACCTATACTTCCTTTATAGTCCTAAGTACACACAAACGCTGAACTACCTAGGGAGGGGTACCTTTTCTTAGCGTGCAATCAGTTTCATTTTCATTCACATTCAGGTAAATAATATAATAATTACTTTTGCAATATAATCTTTATCTTAGAACTAAAAGAAGGTGGTCATTTTTTTGGTCTCTTGAAAATAACCTTTAGGAGTATGCACACTAATGATGGTTTAAATAAAACCCATATAATATGGAAAAAGGTAGTAACTTAAAAACCCAATAACTTTTTGAATTTTAAAATCTAGTGCTAACCAATATAGGGCAGGATTCCTGAGACTCTTGCTGAGTTTATTGGAAATATTAAGAATTATTCAAATCTGCATAATTTAAACCCACAAAACCTCATAGTTTATCTCCTAATAATAATATTTTTAAATATCTGTATAAAACTAGTTTCAAAAAAATCTCTATTTCCAGTTCTGTGAAGCTGAAAGTGACAAGCCTAGATGCCTAGGGTATTAAGCAGTCATTAGTTTTGAAATCAAGAATGAGAAGGATGCAAGTGTATTAGAACACCAAGCAGGTACATTCCAAAGATGTGTGTGTAATTCTGGGGTTTTGGAGTCTTTCTAAATCCTCTCCACCTTGGCAGAGTTTTTCAATCCCTGGACTTCAGCAGTGACATAGGAAAGATGACACATTTTCCCATAAAAGTAATCACACAGCTCTGGTTGCAATTCAGTTGGAGTAAAGCTAAAAAGTTACTTGCATTATGGAAACTTAAGGCTTACAATAACTATGATTATTTAATATAAATATATGTTTAGCTATATTAGATTATATGTACATATTTTTATTTTATATCTCATTCCATTAAGTGCTAAATTATAAAGTTAGATACTCACAAGAAGATCATAATAGGGTGATTTATGCAGTCAGATAGATGTTAGTTTGTATTTCAGATGAATCAGTTAATACTGCCTAGCAATGTCACATTACAAATTATCAAAATATATATATATATATATATAAGTTAAAGGAAAATGAATATGAACAGAACACTATAGGTTTTTTCTAGTAAAAAACAGATGTTATTCCTTTTACAGCATTATAATTATATACTTTTTATTGAAAAATATTTATTACACTGATTTAGTTTTTCTCAGCTAATGTAAGCAATTTAAATATCTTGAAAAATTAGAGAATCCATTCTGTACTTCTCTAATGTTATCATTATACATGCTCATATTACCCTACACTTAAGTAAGCTGTTCACCTATGTGGTTCTAAAACATATCAAATTTACTTAAGGTATAAAGAATGGTCTTTCATCCATTCCTGTCTTCTTTCCCAGGTGAAATCAATTCCATGTGCCTCTTCCTGTGTGGACATCTCAAACTCTTATTCTTCTGTATACATATAAAAGCTAATTTTTTTTTTCCTATGTGTTGATACCTAGGAATAGAATTGCTGAGTCATAGATTAGATATACATTTAACCTTATGAGAAACTAGTTCTCCAAAGTGATTTTATACTGCCACCAGCAGTGTATGAGAATACCATTTGCCATGTATTGTTGCCAACATTTGGTGCTGTCATTCTTTTTGATTTAGCCATTCTGCTTAGAGTGTAGTGATATCTTAACTATGTTTTACGTTTGCATTTCACTGATGACCGAAAAGTGTGAGGACCTTTTCATATGGTTATTAGCTGCTGGAATATCTTCTTTTGTGAAGAGTCTGTTCAGTCTTTTGCTCATTTTTAAATGGTTGTTTTCTGTTGATTTGTACTATTTTGATTAACAGTCACATAAAATTAGATGTGATTTCATCGATCTATTTAGAGCTAGCAAGATAGAGAGTATATGTGCACATGTGACAAAGGAGAGGAAAAAGGAAGAAAGAAAAGTATTTTCTCACATTTGTCAGTCATTTTTAAATGGTGTCTTTTGATGGACAGATCCTTTTTTAACTTTGGTTATCTTTCGTATTTAGACATGTGCTTCATCTCAAATTATTTTTTGTGTATACTATGAGAAAGAAGTTAAACTTCATTTTTTTTATACAGGTTTCCAGTTTATTTCACTTTTCTGAAAAGCACTCAGTTTCCCCAACTCCCTCACAGGTCCTGTACAATTAATTTACTGAAACAAAAATCAACAATTCTGCAGGATAAATTAGAAAAATAGTTTATGGATATAATCAAGAGAAATAACCCAGACTCTACTTTTCTATGATATGAAAGGTAGATTTAATTTTAACAGGTGCATTGACACTGAGGGTAGGAGATGGAGTAGAGAAATTTACAATCCACAGTGCTTTTCAATGTACATGAACAGGAATAAACCTAATTTATCTTCAAAATAGCAAATCGCTTTTGAGCAAATGGTCCACAAGGGTGCAATAAAAGCAACAACATTAAAGAATCTTTGACATGGTAAATAATTAAGAGATTGGCCAAGGACTTGATATAAAGTTTCTACTGTCTAATCTACAAATTACTAAGACCCAGGAGTATATCTCTGGATAAGGGAATTGCTACTCTATGCTATATTGCTGAAGCAAAGTGCCAACTCTATCACATAGAATTAATGGCTAAGTGTTAACAGCAGATCTAAATTGTGACTAAGAAATAAGATTTCATCTTGAGAAAAATCATGTTCTTTACCATGTGTAACCGTAAGTGTTAATTGTGTGAAACGAGGAGTGAGGCGTGGTAGTGATGATGATGAGGGGTGTGTGTGTGTGTGTGTGTGTGTGTGTGCGTGCATGCATGTGTGCATTTGTCTGTGTAAAGACAGCAAGTGTAATTATTATTATTTTTTAAATATAAATTTATGTATTTTAATTGGAGGTTAATTACTTTACAATATTGTATTGGTTTTGCCATACATCAACATGAATCCGTCATAGGTATACAAGTGTCCCCATCCTGAACCCCCCTACCACCTCCCTCCCTGTACCATCCCTCTGGGTCGTCTCAGTGCACCAGTATAATTATTTAAATCACTGGTGAAACCATAGCAAGAAAATTAATGAAAATCATGTTCACATGGTTAAAAGAATCAACCAATAGAGAAAGGGAAAGTACATAGCGTGAAGTCTTCCCCACACCTCTGCCACCTGATATCCTGTTACTCCTTCCCCAGGAGTAATCACTACTAACAGTTTTCTTAAGGATGTCCCCAGCAATATTCTAGACATACATAGATACATCCCCAATGCAAAACAATGCTTTGAAACTTGTCTTCAATACAGCAAAATATTTTGGTGATTATTATTTTTATCAGTATAAAACTATCTACTTTATATTTTAATTATTGAGTTTAATATAATTTAGTAATTTATCTTTGATGGACTTTAAATTGCTTGTGTTTTTCAGTTTTAAATGGAAAGTATGAATTATATCTTTTCACTCTCCCACAGTGTAGAGGTGTGTATATCATCAACCCATTTCAACTTAATTAAAGCCCATTTGAAGATGCCTATTAAAACATTATTATCTAATAATAATAATAATCTGAATATTCAAGTTTGATATTTTATATTAAAACTTAATATAAACTTTATATTAGGTTATATATCAATTAAATCTCAATTACATATTGAGATTTATATTCATATTTAATAAAAATCAATCATCCCTTTAACCTTTATGTGTCTGAAATAATATATGCAAATTGTCAAGAAGTGGATCAGGAAATTCATTCTAATTTTCACAGTATGTGACTGAATAAATGTGACAACAAAGCATTTACATAAACTTAATGTTACTGTGATAATTTCTTACAAATTATATGCAAATAAAAGATTGTTGATGGATTTTTTTATACTTTGATAGAATAACTTTTAATGATTAAATACTTTCAGTTTTTAATGACAGAGAATCCACAGTATAAGACATGGATAATATTATGAGAGTCTCAAAACCCCTCATTTTAAACACAACATGATAATCAAAAATTTGGTGTTAGATATAAGAATTCTTGACTCTCAGGTGGCAATTCAGTCCACTGAGTTTTTCTAGCAAAAGTCATATTGATGAATAAAATATTGTCTTTGAAAATACATGTCCTCCAACCAGATGAAAGGCTTATTTTACTCATTAATCTCTCTGTAACAATTCACTTTATAAAATTACATACATTAAAAATGTTATGTGACATGTCATACTTAATTTAAAAAATCTTATTCTTTAAGATTAAATAAAGTACACATTAAGTTTTAAAGAAAGATACATTAAAAATGTTTTTTAATTCTTTACTTCTTGACCTCCTTTTGTGGGCAAAAACCTGAGTTTCAGACATGAAGAATGCTTGGTTAAAGACATATATTCATTATTTGTAGACTTTTGGATCGCAGCCATTCTGACTGGTGTGAAATGGTACCTCATAGTGCTTTTGATTTGCATTTCTCTGATAATGAGTGATGTTGAGCATCTTTTCATGTGTTTGTTAGCCATCTGTATGTCATCTTTGGAGAAATGTCTGTTTAGTTCTTTGGCCCATTTTTTGATTGGGTAATTTATTTTTCTGGAGTTAAGCTGTAGGAGTTGCTTGTATATTTTTGAGATTAGTTGTTTGTCAGTTGCTTCATTTGCTATTATTTTCTCCCATTCTGAAGGCTGTCTTTTCACCTTGCTAATAGTTTCCTTTGATGTGCAGAAGCTTTTAACGTTAATTAGGTCCCATTTGTTTATTTTTGCTTTTATTTCCAATATTCTGGGAGGTGGGTCATAGAGGATCCTGCTGTGATGTATGTCAGAGAGTGTTTTGCCTATGTTCTCTTCTAGGAGTTTTATAGTTTCTGGTTTTACGTTTAGATCTTTAATCCATTTTGAGTTTATTTTTGTGTATGGTGTTAGAAAGTGTTCTAGTTTCATTCTTTTACAAGTGGTTGACCAGATACTAACGCATATATATGGAATTTAGAAAGATGGTAACAATAACCCTGTGTACGAGACAGCAAAAGAGACACTGATGTATAGAACAGTCTTATGGACTCTGTGGGAGAGGGAGAGGGTGGGAAGATTTGGGAGAATGGCATTGAAACATGTAAAATATCATGTATGAAACGAGATGCCAGTCCAGGTTCGACGCATGATACTGGATGCTTGGGGCTGGTGCACTGGGACAACCCAGAGGGATGGTATGGGGAGGGAGGAGGGAGGAGGGTTCAGGATGGGGAACACATGTATACCTGTGGTGGATTCATTTTGATATTTGGCAAAACTAATACAATTATGTAAAGTTTAAAAATAAAATAAAATTAAAAAAAGACATATTCATAGAGAAAGAAAGCAAGGATTGTGAATTCTTGAATACATTTCTCAATATAATCTACTATCAACTTACGCTTTTCTATTTTTCTTCTGATAAATTTTTTCTTTTTTTTTTTTGTTATTTTGGGAGGCTTATCTGGCTTTAGTTTCTAATTTCCAATTGAGTATGCATTTTATGATGTGGGTCAGTGGTAAAGGATCCAGCAGCCAATGCAGGAGACCAGGCCAAGATCTCTGGGTTGAGAAGATTCCCTGGAAGAGGGCATGGCAACCCATTCTAGTTTTCTTGCCTGGAGAATGCAACAGACTGAGGAGCCTAGTGGGCTAGAGTCCATGGGGTCACAAAGAATCGGACATGACTGAGCAAATGAACTGAACTGAGGAGCCAATAGGGCTTTCCGGGTAGCTCAGCTGGTAAAGAATCAGCCTGCAATGTGGGAGACCTGGGTTTGATCCCTGGGTTGAGAAGATATCCTGGAGGAGGACATGGCAACCCACTCCAATGTTCTTGCCTGGAGAATCCACATAGACAGAGGAGCCTAGTGGGCTCCAGTCCAGGGGTTGCAAAGAGTTGGTCATGACTGAGCAAGTAAGCACAGCACAAGGAGACAATAGCAGGATCTTTACTGAAAGTTCACCCAGGTTTCAATTCCACTTCTGCTATTCAGTAGAAGACATATGTTCATAGAGAAAGAAAGCAAGGATTGTGAATTCTTGAGTGCACTTGAATTCTTGAATACATAGTAGCTGTGTAACCTACAGGAAATTGTTTATCCTCTCTGTGTCTCCCTTTTTCTCAAGGAATTGGAGTAACAAACACCTATCACTAAGGGTTGTTGTGAGGATGAAATAAACAAATTTCACAAGCGAAGCTAGTATAGATAATACACTTAGAACAAGACATTCAATTGGTAAGAGCCTATTACCAACTTGTAGAAAGTAATTGCAAAAATAAGTAAAATAAAAATGCTTTATTATTAAAGGCATTGTGAAGATCTCAAAATTGACAGAACCATGCCTTGGGACCCATGACAAAGTGAAACACAGGAAGAGGAAACTGTTTTCTACCACTTCAGGAGAGTGACTCATAGGGTTAGGATCAAAAGAGATCATTATTACAGTCAACAAAAGCTGCCTGATCATTTCAGAACTGGTAAAGGAGGCACACGTGCACGCATGCTGAGTTGCTTCAGTCGAGTCAGACTCTTTTCAACCGCATGGACTGTAGCCCGCCAGGCTCCTCTGTCATTGGGATTTTCCAGGCAAGAACACCAGAGTGGGTTGCCCCACCCTCCTCCAGGGGATCTTCCTGACCCAGGGATGGAACCTGAGTCTCTTAGGTCTCCTACATTGGCAGGGAGGTTCTTTACCACTAGTGCCACATGGGAAATCTGCAGTTTAGAAGAACAGGATATCCAAGTCCACTGGGCAGAGCTTGAGCAATACCTTAGTGGGGATCTCTTGGGATCTGGAGAGGCTTGGATTGTTTTTCTTGAGCCAGTGATGTAGTACTTTATTAGATATATCTTTATTTTATTGTCATGAAAACTGCTACTGTCAAGATATTTTTAATTAATTGTATCATATATTGATGTTTGATTATTGACTGCAATCAGTTCTTTTGGATATTCTGAACTTAACTAGGGTACAAAATAGAAATTTTCATTTATTCATTGATAGTTATTCTAATTACTGTCTTCACCTAAGCTCTCTCCTTGACATGTTCGTTGACATCTTGGGATTCCTGAATATTTTTAAATATAAAAAGTCTGCTCAAGTTGTAAATTTTGATTTAATTTCCTATGTTATGATCATTTTATTCTCATCTCCAGGGCCAGCTAAGCTTTGGCCTGAGACCACAGGAGAGAGTCTTCTCTTTTACCATTCTCTGCTATCACTTTTAAGGTTCAGATTCTCTGGCAGAATGCCAGAAAGAGAAAGCAACCAGATAACTGCCTTTCAACGGACGGGTGCTAATATACCTTCTGGAGCTGTTGATGCCTTCCAAGAGGCAAGCACAGAATTCTTAGGCATGTTACGGGATCCATATGAGCTTTTTTCAGATCAGATTATGGGGGTATCTTTAATGACTGGTTTGCTGATGTGGGAAGTCAGCTTTGCTTTAAGTATTTTTGACTTTTCTCTTTCACCTCCAACCCTTGAAAGTGCACTACAGAGAATCTTGCTATTGGACCACTCATCCAAGTGTAGTCTGATTGGATAATGGTCGGCACAGCGGTGCAAGCGCAGCTCCCTTCTAAGTGTCCACCAGGTTGCCCAGTGGTTGAAGCATAGGCTGCCTCATTATAGACTCCTCTCTGTTCCATCACTTCTTTCTATTTCTCTAGAAATTATAGTTAAATCAATTAACAGAGACAATAAGTAAATTGGTTAAAAGTTATTGATTCAACAAGGAGAATGAGATGTTTTCTTCCCTTCTTGCAGACCATGTAATTTTTTATTACAAATGACTCTTTAACTGAGATTATCCTAACTTGATTTGAATATTCTTTTCCCATAAATCCTGCACCCCTGATGGTTTCTCTCCGAGCTAATTCTATGGATATATTAATGTTTTACTACATAAACTGGGGAGAAAGATGTTAAGATGATAGAGGGGTAATAGGGTCATTTAAGTCACTTCTTAATAGCTCCAAGGGAAATATTTGCCTCAAAGAACAAATTCCTTGAACAATATATGCTTTTTAAGAATTCAGGGAAATGCTATTATTAACTTTTCAACCATGGAACTCTAACCCAAATAGAGACAATAGGAAAAACTTCATTCAACATGGTAATGAAATATCATTGTTTTAAATTATTTGTTTTTTATGTTCTCCAGGCTAAGCAACAATCCAAATGCCTTCATAAATTCGTTTCTTGTGTTATGTTCTTTAAATGCTGTTTTCTAAGATTCTGTCACGAGCTCAATTATCTTAACAGTAAATTGTCTATAAATTAACTGGTCACAACTTTTACTTGTTTGAACTTTTTTAAACAGCTCTGATTCTAAAGTTTAAGGGTCAGTAATTATTCAGATGTAATTCCATTTAATTGACAAAGCAGAACAAAGAAACAAATGCAATCGATGCCTATGTATTTTAACTTTTCTCTATGCTCTTTGTTAGCTCTTCAAGTATTTCCTTACCTATAAGAATTACTTCTGAACAGTTACATATAAGTTTTGTGGATATGTTCTTCCCCTCTCCACAATATGTGTGTGTGTGTGTGTGTGTACACATATATGGGGCTTTCCAGTGGCATAGTGGTAAAGAATCTGCTTACCCATGCAGGAGATGCAAAAGACATGGATTTGGTCAGGAAGATCCCTCTGAGTAGGGAATGGCAATTCACTCCAGTATTTTGGCCTGGAAAATTCCATGGACAGAGGAACCTGGAGTGCTACAGTTTTTGGGCTTGCAAAGAATCAGACAAGACTGAGCACATATATATACGTGTGTGTGTGTGTGTGTGTGTGTGTGTGTATATATTTATGTATATATATGTGTATATATATATATATATATATATATATGGAATGTTTAGCTCTTTGTGGGTGGGGAGAGAGCAAATTATCCAGGATGGCGTGTTCAGGCTCTGTCACCCCACATTTTGCAAATGATGACTATATAACAGCTTGTAGCACTGCACACACATATCACAAGGTGTATGTCATAGCTGAGATCGTGTATAGCACTGTGCGTGGATGTCACGAATTACTGGCTTGGTCACAGGCTGTATGCAATATGTGTATGTGAGGTCCACCTGGAAAGTGGTGGCATTACTGCTGTCTCACGGCTGTGTCTACTGGGTCAGTCAGAGAGGACAGAATACAGTGTGTCTGCTGCCACCGCTGCTGCACCAGCCGGGAGAGAACAAACGTGTCTGTAGTTCCTATGGCTCCTCCAGTCTCCTTGTAGCCAATTAGCTCATGCCTTGCCTACCCTGGGTTTAGCTAACAGTGAGATACAGCAAGACAATTGACCTCACAAACAGAATGAAGAGCAATACAACCGGTGTAGTTGGCAGGATACCCAGCCGGTTGGGGAGCCTGAGGCTCCACTGGATGGAGGAAGCCAGTGGCCACCAGAGAGCATGTGATTCTGTGTAGCTGCGATCCTCTCAGTGTGGGCTCCAGTGGAAGATTGGGAAGCAGTGGATGGTTCACCCGATAGCATTGAAAAGGCGTTACAGGTGGTGAGTTCCTCTTTGTCGAACAAGGTGGCATGGACTGCCGCTGGCACTGTGAGATGGATTTTTCTGACTGCCCTGAAGGTGAATGTGGACTGTGCCCTCTGTGATGCTGTGCTGCTGTGCAATGTGGAGAGACACTTGGAAGAACTAGATAAATGTATTGGTATTAGAGCAAGGACCCTGTGGCCTTGAAAAACCCAGCATCTCTGAGGTGGAAAGTGACGG
Organism: Bos javanicus; assembly: GCF_032452875.1. Taxonomy (NCBI): domain Eukaryota; kingdom Metazoa; phylum Chordata; class Mammalia; order Artiodactyla; family Bovidae; genus Bos; species Bos javanicus. The sequence goes on from NC_083882.1 coordinate 9,589,986, forward strand.
TGATGATGAAAGTTATGAGACTGTAGGTCCCTGCTTGGCAGCGAGGCCTGTTGTACAGCAGAAAGTGAAACAGGAGCAGCCTATGGCCTATGGGGATCATCCGCAAGGGGCCCTCAATGTGACTGAGTTCACATCTTATTGACCCTATACTCCAGCAGAGTAGGTTGATTTGGGTACACAATTTCTGCAAAAGCAAGAGGAACCCTAGGCAGAATGGGCTTTATGACTCTGGGACACAGGGGTGGGGCCGGTGCCGGTGGGGGGGCTTTCAGGTCCTTACTGAGAGGAGTAAGGGGTGGCAGATGAGACACCATTTTGAAAGTGTAAAGACACCGAAAGGAGCCTGAGCCGGCAGGGGTCCTATCCGGGTTCAGTTCAGTCCAGTCACTCAGTCATGTAAGACTCTTTGCGGCCCCATGGACTGCAGCACACCAGGCCTCCCTGTCCATCACCAACACCCGGAGTTTACTCAAACTCATGCCGATTGAGTCGGTGATGCCATCCAACCATTTTATCCTCTGTCATCCCCTTCTCCTCCTACCTTCAATCTTTCCCAGTATCAGGGTCTTTTCAAATGAGTCAGCTCTTCGCATCAGGTGGCCAAAGTATTATAGTTTCAGCTTCAGCATCAGTCCTTCCAGTGAATATTCAGGACTGATTTCCTTTAGGATTGACTGGTTGGATCTCCTTGTAGTCCAAGGGATGCTGAAGAGTCTTCTCCAACACCGCAGTTCAAAAGCATCAATTCTTCGACGCTCAGCTTTCTTTATAGTCCAACTCCAACTCTCACTTCCATACATGACTACTGGAAAAATCATAGCCTTGACTAGACAGACCTTTGTTGGCAAAGTAATACTTTTTAATACACTATCTAGGTTGGTCATAACTTTCCTATCTGGGTTACACAGACGCAAATGTGGGCTGATTTGTGTGCAGGTGTACTGTAAAAGTGATGCAGATATAGTAGAACATTGTACTGTAAAGACTGTGTCCTCAGATTTAGAAAAGTGAAACCATGTGGGTGGACTATGAATGCCGCAAAAGATCCCCTTCGTGAAGTGGCGGACCTGGCACCTGTGGGGGGTTTTGTGGATCCTTCGTAAAAATTCCACAGGAGTGGAGTTGCCCTTGTGGAGGCCTTTCTGCAATCTCACAAGGACTGCGGACTGGACTTGGCCATGGAAGATAAAGACACTCCACATGCGGTGTGTGGCTCTTCTAGCCCCACGAGGGCAAGGACGGCAACATGAGTTCCAGGTGATACCTGGTGTTGGGTTTTGCTGTGTGTTGGGGGTGTAACTGTTTGTTGTTGTAGCACGGCTGTTGCAAGATGTAAATCGAAGGGTCAGTGTTACTTGCCAACAAAATATCACAGAAGATGGACTGCATATAGAATGTGAGGCAAGAGACCCTGAAGGCGTGTAATGTGGGGAGAGAGCAAACGGCGTGTTCAGGCTCTCACCCCATGGTTTGTAAATAAAGACTATGTTAACAGCTGAGATCACGTATAGCACTGCTCATGTGCATCAGGAGGTGCTCGCTCGGTCATGGCTTGTGTGCAGTACGTGTATGTGAGCTCCCCTAGGAAGCAGCGGCATTACTGCTGTGTCACGGCTGTGTCTGTTGGGTCAGCCATGAGAGGAGGGAATACAGAGTGTCTGCTGCTATGGCTGCTGCGCCAGCCAGGAGAGAGGTCATGTGGTGTTAGGTTATGCTCTGGCTACTCATGCTGCTGTGTCAGCCAGGGGAGAATACCCTTACAACTGCTGCATCAGCCAGGAGAGAGACTGTGTCACGGCTGCCGTGCCAGCCAGGAGAGGATGTGCAGTTTCTAGGGTTCCTCAAGTCTCCTTCCAGCCTCTTGGCTCGCACCTTGCCTACCCTGGATCCAGCCAACAGTGGGCACAGTGAGATACAGTGAGACAACTGGCATTAGGAACAGCGTGAAGAGCAATACACTCTTTTATTTCTGGTTCCATGGCAGTGTGTATGTGAAGTTGCTCAGTCATGTCCTACTCTTTGCGACCCCATGGATAGTAACCTGCACCAGGCTCCTCTGTCCATGGCATTTTCTAGGCAAGAGTACTGGAGTGGGTTGCCATTTCCTTCTCTAGGGAATCTTCCCAACCCAGGGATGGAACCCAGGTCTCCCACATTGTAGACAGACGCTTTACCATCTGAGCCACCAGGGACGTTTAGATAGATATAATTCAAATGTTTAAGCAGATTTCTGTTTTGTTTAGTAACATTTCTATTTGGTACACTGTGACCAAGTAGGAAACCAGTTTATCAGGTCAGAAAGTATTGATGCTGACTGAATCATGCACCAGAATCTTAAGAATAAGAGCTGATTTACTTTAAAACAGTGGCATAATTTTCCAAGGACCAGAAATAGTTATATTTTCATTAAATATGACTTTAATAGTTGGCAGGAGTTGGTATGTACCTACCTCCATCTTGTCCCTCCAGTTAATTCTGAGAAATGTGCTCTTTCCAAAATGCCCCAGTAAGATTATTGTCAGGTACATACAGTGGTAACTTGCTTAACAACAGTTTCTTCTCCCATATTCTCTGACTACATTTCCTTACTGTGCTACAACTGCTTTCTTCTATTGTAAACATTTAAGCACCTCCCAAATAAGCTACATAAACCACTTGAACTGAATTTTTCTCCAAGTCTTCTTTTGGAAGAAACCAAACTAAGATATTGTTACTAAAGAGTTAACATATAAGAACAGGGATATATGCCCTAAAACATTTTTAAAACCAGTAAAGCCAATCATTTAATGTATTTAAAACACAAAAATGCATAAGTGAATTATAAAATATTAAGAAAATATACATTTATGAAAACATAAGTGTAAAACACATTAACACATAAAATGTTAAACACAAAATTCTAATGTTAGTAAAATTAATGAAGAATTCTTTGAAAATAAACTAATCTGTGAAAAATAAATTTATTCATTTAAACAAATTGTTTAAAAGATTTAAAGAATAAAACAATCAAGTAATAATAGTTAATTTTTAAATATATTTTAAAAACCAGTTGCTGGAGAAGACTTTTATGAGTCCCTTGGACTGCAAGGAGATCCAACCAGTCCATCCTAAAGGAGACCAGTACTCCTAAAGGTTGAAACTCCAATAGTTTGGCCAACTCATGTGAAGAGTTGACTCATTGGAAAAGACCCTGAGGCTGAGAGGGGTTGGGGGCAGGAGGAGAAGGGGACGACAGAGGATGAGATGGCTGGATGGCATCACCGACTTGATGCACATGAGTCTGAGTGAACTCCGGGAGTTGGTGATGGACAGGGAGGCCTGGTGTGCTGTGATTCATGGGGTTGCGAAGAGTCGGACACAACTGAGCAACTGAACTGAACTGAACTGAAAAACCAGTCAAGAATCTAGACTTTATCAATGGTGTCATCTTTCAGTTCAGAGTGTATTTTTGTGCAATAAAATCACCATTTGCTGTAAGCCCTCTTTCTAACTGTATATTTTTCTAATCAACTTATTTTCAATCAATCCCATCTCTTGGTTGGTAACTTTGAGATGCTCTTTTTAAATAATTTTCATTTTTAGTAGGAATGTGATTTTTTTGTTCTTGTGATTTATTTTTTAAATGTAGTATTGTGTGCTTTTTTTTTTTTTCATTTTACAAAACATATTTTACAATCTTAATCAAGTTTGGTACCATCATGGTTGTATTCTACTTGTTAAGTAAATCTATGTCTAGAATAGGAATTATTCTTGCAATACAAGCAGCATCTGTCAAGTTTTCACCAGGAGAAAGAAAGCTACTCTTGATAGTCCAAATGGAATGTTCAAAATAGGGAAATGCAAGGATTCTTTGGAAAGGGCTGAGACAGTAAGCCCAGGGACATAACTGTTAGATTCTGGCGATTCAAGAGACCTATGCCAAATCAACAATCTCAAGGACATGGAGTGTCACCAACTTTTACTGCTTGCAACACAGAAGTAAGAGGCTCTGTGGAGATGGTCTATCAGTAAATCTGCCTACAACCGACCTCTTTTATCTTTCAAATTCTGTACATGTTTTTCTTTGGTGGATTCTAACTGGAACCATATAGGGGAAAGGAATCCTAATAAATGTCCTTCAGGCGTTACTCTACAATGCTCAGGCAGCTGTGAAACAGGGCATAATAATGTTGAATTGACCACAGATAAGAGAGTGCTTTATTGATCACCATTTTATTCATCCTCTTGAGCTTGTGCAATTACTGAACTTTTCTAAATACATGTAAATTTTCTCAACTTGAAACTTTAGTACAGCATGGTACTTTCTAGGTGTTCCTTAAGATGTAAATGTTTTAGGTTTTAGATTGTATATTTGTTTCACCCTAATACAATATGTGTGTATATATATATATATATATATATATATATATATATATTTTTTTTTTTTGGTATTAGAACAGACCATGACATACTGCAAGTTTAAATACTAAACTGAGAAAACAAGCAATGCAACTGCTAGTAGTGATTAGTTTAGTCTGGAAGGGTGAGGGAAGATTTCTTGCAGGAGGTAACATTTACACTAGACTTCAAAGAGAGAAAGGATTTGCAGACAGAGACAGAAAGAAGAGGAATTTAAGCTGTATCAAATTGAATGAACAAGCAAAATCCTATAAATGTTCTTAATACTGCTGCTAAAATAATCTCCCAGAAGTGTCATTCTAATCATGTCATTCTGTGACATTAAAAATATTAAATAGTTTCTCATGTCCCAACAAATTCCTTAAAAACTCTTCACCAAATATGAGACAATGCAGACCCAACCGACCTTTCCATTGTGAGTCCTCATTAATATCCTACACAAACACTCCGGTTTTGCCAGGCCAAATCAACCCTTACGTGTAGAGGAAGCCTCAGTCTCACTCCACGCCCTTACTGGATTCTCTGTCCACAACTTCTACACCTCGCCCCCAACTGTACATTACACATAACACAACCTGTGCTTCTCAGTCTACTGCAAATGTCCATGAAGTCTGCCTCTTCCTGTCCCCACTCTGTATTTTTCTCTGTTTTTAACTGCTCTTTTGTGCTTTGAGAATGCTTATTCATTCTGAATTTGATTAGGTTCATGTGTAACTATATCTTACCCCAGCCGTGAGCTCATATGATACGTGATGAAAAGATCACGTCACTCATCTTGCACTCCCTACTTCAGATACAACATCTAAGAAAGGGTCTTGTATGAAACAGCATCTCAGAAAGTATCTTTAGACCTGAACTATGTTATCATAAAAGGAGTCAATAGTTTCATTACCTTCCTGAAGGAAAGCAACAGGATGTAGTAAGGGTGGGAGGTATTTATGAGATTTAATGATGTATCTCTACAGTAATTTATTACTGCAATAGCTTCTAAGTATCTAGGGAATACAAAAATTATTTTTAAAATGTAGGTAAAATATGAACATACTTTTAAAATATTTGGACCATGAATTAGGAAATAGTTCAGTGCAATTTTTACATTAGTACAAACTGGTATTTCCTTTCTCTCTTTTAAATCTCACAAGTATAAATTAAAGGGTAATTCCACCTTTATAGGAAAGATGCAATATTTGTAGAGCATCTACTAAGGAAAGATGAATTATGCTACTGGGGATGTTTGTGTTCTATTTAGTCTCATGACTCTCCAATTTTTTTTTTTTCCCATGAAACACAATTTCCTTGCACCTTAATTACTATAAAAAGAATAAAAGTACTGTTCCAATTCATTCATGGCATCTACCATCTCTCTTCCATTAATTTAATTCCTACCATTTGGTAATCAAACAAGACACAAACTTTGAATAAACATCAGATCACTGGAAAGTTTAGTAGATGAATGTAAAAGAAAAAGACACTTATAGAGTCCATTCCCGTTCCTTCATATTGGCTTTAAAACTTAGATATCCATTCATTAATTCTGGAACAATTATTTAGTTATCCTACCATGTATGAGACACTGGACTAGATGTAAGAGAGAATAAAATGACAATTATTAAAAGAGAAAACAAAATTCTCAGGTAACCGAAACAGCATGGTGATCTTGTCAAATGAAAACAGTACTACAGTTGTAGCACCAGCTGGCACAGGTTTAAACTATTGTTCAGTATTTCTCCTTTAGTGGGGATGAATTTCTAAATCATCTTCATGTTCTCTCCCTGTAACTGATGGATGGTATTTTCAGAAATAATGGTCTATATTTGCATAAAAATAAAGTTTATGTACATGAAACAAAATATCACTATCAGTATTACATTAGCCCAGTGGTCTAATAAATACTGCCTATGGAGAAGGAAATGGCAACCCACTCCAGTACTCTTGCCTGGAGAATCCCATGGATGGAGGAGCCTGGTGGGCTATAGTCCACGGGGTCGCAAAGAGGTGGACATGACTGAGCGACTTCACTACTATAGAGAGGTGCTTATCAGAAATGGATCTCACCATCCTATGCTTTCTCATATATGAAGAATGTTAGAGGAATTTGTTGAAAATTAGAAATGATAACTAATTATTATCAATTTATAACTCATGTAGCCATTTAATGTGTTTTAGATTTAACTGACTAAAACTCTCTTCTGGCAATATATGGTCAAGGCTATTTGGTTTTATTCTTTAAATCCCTTCATTCTCTCCGTCACAACTCACTATATCATCTACCAGCTTTTCTTGAGAGATTTTTGAAAATGATTTACACTATATTTTTAAAAAATGATTTTGCATAAAGGTATATGAAGGCCAAAATATGTAAATAGATATAAAACATCAATTCTTATTGAACACTATCAGGTAAGAACAATAATTTATCCTCTGACAAGGAGAATGAAGGTTCACCTAAAAATCCATATAGATTACTTGAAGTGAGCTCAGAAAGCAAATGCAACCAGCAAATTATAAGTAGACATGAAATAAGTATTTAGTCAATCAAAAGGAAAGCTTGTAAAGTGCTAGCTAGCTAGCTCAAGTGCTAGCAGTGAGAATATTTGAAGTAAATAGAATATTATTTTAAAAGGGATTGAACTGTTATTTTTTAAAGTTTTACCTTTACAATAAAAGAATCATTTTAAATCAACTGCTGGATGTGAGGCACTGAGGCACTGAGGTAGAGAGAGTCCCAAGTAAAAAGGTTTTGCCTCAACAAGCTCCCAGTTTCGTCAAGTATACAGGACACAGTGTGCTTGCTACACTACAGTAAGGAGACAAAGCCAATTGACAAACATTGCTAACCAGTGTCTCATTTATTATGAAATGTCAGTGCAGAAGCTTGTCATGACATTTCCCCTTTGACTTTTCTTTGAAAGTGAAAGTGTTAGCTGCTCAATCGTGTCTGACTCTTTGAGACTCCATGAACTGTGGGCCACGAGACTCCTCCATCCATGGAATTTTCCAGGCAAGAATACTGGAGTGGGTTGCCATTTCCTTTTCCGGGAGATGACCCAGGGATCAAACACAGGTCTCCCGCATTGCAGGCAGACTCTTTACTGTCTCAGCCACCAGGAAAGGCTCTGACTTTTATTTAGTTCTTAATTTAATGTATTGATATACATTTTGTCTTTTGATCATCATATTTAAAAACTGAAGGCAGAATATCAACCTCTCATTCTTAATTTGTAAATTTGGATGAATTCTGTGTTATTCATTCTTTATTAACCTTTATTTAACCCTATTTTTAAAATGAGAACTCCAGTTATATAAATGAATGTTTATTAGAAACTAAGCTTTGGTTGATTATACAGAGTAATAAAACATGCCTTACAACTTCACTTTATAAATCAGACACTACATGTATATAAGTAACAACAAATATATCTACAGCACACAGCTTTTATATTTTTTCTTTCTCAGCTAAACATCCCATCTCTCCACCACTCCTTTGTAGGTAAAAATAACCCAGATTTATTTTGTATAACTATCTACCCCACTTTTACAATCCATATAATGTTTGTGGGGCTGATCTGTTAGGACAGGGTTCTCCATTGTCTTATTCACAGTGATTTATCTGACTCTAAACAGGCCAATGTGAAAATAAATTTTGTTGGAACTTTTGTTGAAATAATTGGAAAGAATGGTATCTTCTAAATAATTTAAGCTTAGAGAGACAGGTAGGTATCTATGTCATCCCATTGGATATGAAATGACTGAGAATCAAGTCATGTCAGTCAAGCCTGACTCTTTGTGACCCCATGGACTGTAACTCATCTGTCAGGCTCCTCTGTCCATGGGATTCTCCAGGGAAGAATACTGGAGTGGGTTGTCATGCCTTTCTCCCATTCAAAGAAACAGAAAACTAAATCAAAGACAGACAGACAACTACATACTCTTTGAGGCCTTGGATTCAGTTGAGCCTAAAATCACTGCTGCTCCTTGAACTTCTCTCTTGCTGGGAGCAACAGTCTGCCCTTTCTTTGTTGTATAAACTATTCTAAGTGAGATTTTTGTTGCCTGTAGCTGAAAGAACTCTACCATAATTCTAATCAGCAATAGGTACTAAGAATATTTTAACTCAAAAAGTGATCACTTCACTAGAGAAAGATTATTAAGTAAGGCTTGACCAAGTGGAGTATTAATAGAAACAACATTTGAACAGGATCTTAAAAAATGAAAAAAAAAATGTATATCAGTAAAATCTATATGTGTATCATTAAATATATATATATATATATATATATATATATATATATATATATATATATTTGCTGCGTCGCTTCAGTCGTGTCCGACTCTGTGCGACCCCATGGACTGCAGCCTACCATGCTTCCCCGTCCATGGGATTCTCCAGGCAAGAACACTGGAGTGGGTTGCCATTTCCTTCTCCAATGCATGAAAGTGGAAAGTGAAAGTGAAGTCGCTCAGTCGTGTTTGACTCATAGCGACCCCATGGACTGCAGCCTATCAGGCTCTTCCTTCCATGGGATTTTCCAGGCAAGCGTACTGGAGTGGGTTGCCATTGCCTTCTCCTATATATATATATATATATATATATATATATATATATATATATATATATTACTGGGGCTTCCCCCGTGGCTCAGCAGTAAAGAATCTGCCTGCAATTCAAGGATGCAGGAGACATGGGTTTGATCCCTGGGTGGAGAAGATCCCTGGAGGAGTAAATGGGAACACATTCCAGTGTTCTTGCTGGAAAATTCCATGGACAGAGGAGCTTGGTGGGCATCCACAGGGTTGCAAAGAGTTGGACATGACTGAACATGCATATATAATATTATATAAAAATAAAATATAAAATCAGTAAAATAAATATTTTATATATATATATATATATATATATAATTTCTATATAGTAAGGGAGGTAATTCCAACATGAAGGAAGGAGTCAAGAAGTATGGGGAGTGTTTAACAGAATGGTAAGTAGTTCTGACTGGACAAGGCAGAGATAACTTAAAGAATAATGGGAGTTAAAACTGGACGACTGGGTTGGACTTGGGTCATAGTGGAGGTGTATATTTGGAGGACTGCTAAAAACTTTTTAAAAGAGCATAGGGTGTATATATGTATGTTCATTTGGCATTTGGTTTTCTTAGTCTTTCAATAAAAAGGTGAAGCAAAACACCAAGAGGGGAAAATCGATTAACAAGTTAGCAGAAGTCATGTGTATAACCTTTCCAGGGAAGAGACCTTTTCATTGAATAATCAATACTATAACACCTGTTCCCAAATCTAAGAACACAGTCAAATTCAGATTGCCATCTCTGGTAATTAGTATTCTACTAAAAACAAAGCTTACAGAAGTTTGATCAGCATCTATTTTTGAAGCATCTTTTTACTGAAAGAGTGACTGATATTTTTCCACAGCTCAATTAAATGTACGGAAGGCATTAAAAAGTGTCTCAAAATGAACCAGTTGAAAATTCAATCTCTAAATCTTCCCCAGAAAAGAAAAATAGAATTTTCTACTTTGTTGGTTAATACAGAAAAAAATCGTGCCTTTTTTTTTTTTTTTAGTGTTTGAAATAACCGTTTCTCGTGATCTATTTAGACTACAACCATTTGTTCCACTATGTATTCAAAACAGAACCAAAGGCCTTCTTCTCTCTAGTCACAGTGCATGGCTTTAATTTCATTAAAACAAATTGATTGCAAGCTCATTTACATTTAAGGCAGCAGGGTGTTGTAAATTTTATTTTAACTGGCTGGAATACATGATCCAAAAAAATTAAGGGGAAAAATCTCCTGCTGTTGCAAATATACAGTTATCAACTTACTGAATCCCACATGATAATGAAAAGTTATGTAAATGAACCAGGATTTCCACATTTCCAGGAACTAAGCAACAGAAATAAGATTTGTTTAATTAGTGCCTTGGTAGGGGAGAAAAGTACAACAGAACACTTTTAAAAAGATTCATTGTGTAGGTGCCTGTACTGAATCAGGTGTAAACTACCCAACTGTGTGTACTTCTGAAGTGTTTCAGATAAAACGAGTCAGATTTTATCCATCATGTTAGAAAAATCAGTTAGCTCTTTAGGAAATAGCAGAGATAATAACGTTCAAAAGCTGAGTGAACAGCAGTGCCCAGAGAAAAAAATGTTGCCAATATTTCTAGTTCCTTAAAGAAAATCATGCCATAGAACCATGACATTCAATTCCATGTTTACTGATAAATGTTCTATGATATTTTCCTCTAGACATATTGTGGGCAATGATAAGCATACTGGGAAGCTGATTTTATATGTCTAAGCTTTTATAATTTTCAGGATAATTCACTTATTGTAAGGATAACTAGTGAAGAAATAATACATTTTAGTCATAAATAGTATGAAGTCCTTTTATATAACCCATGCAAAAAATAAAAAAAGGATTAATTAGTATTTAAACTGCCTAAATGAAATCCTCTAAATAGAACATAGAGCAATATAAAAAGCATTATTCCCCAAATTATAAACAAAGTTTAATCAATATGTATTGACAATACAATTCCTGCATTCATATTATTAATATATATTATTCATTATTTTTGAAATGAAAAAATGTTATTATTTGAGCCTTTTTTGATGATTTTGGCATTTTTATTCTATACTCACAGTTACCCCTTTGTTATAGCTTTTTTTTTTTGTAGACAGCTTACAATTTTTAATAAAATTCTCTTAATATCAAGGACACTGGTTTTGCTTCTTCAATTGTTTGGCTTTAATATTTAAGCCATCTTTTGATTCCAGGCTTATTACACATCATGCTGTGTCTGACTGGTCTGTTCTTTTTGTTCTTTCTTCAACTTAAAGACCTTAACTTAAGTGCAGTTTTTTTGGGGTAGTCCTTCAATATTGGTTATGATTGAGCACTGGTTCTGTGTATCCATCACAGAAACCTGTACCTATGCTTATCACAGCCCTTGCACTATGATAAATGTCTTGAGTTGTAATTGACATATAATACTGTGTAAGTTTAATTTATACAATATATTGGTTTGGTACTTTTATATATTTCAATTAATGTTTTTAGATTATCTGATCTCTCCCTATAGATTCTGCTCCATATAGGTAGAGATAAGATATCTTGTCTGGCATTTGTATTTCTTTGGGTTAGCACAGTGCCTTGCACAAATAGGCATTCAAATGTTTATTGGATTTACTAGAGGAAAATTTTAGAAAAATTTAGGGAAGCCTCCCCTTGGTGGCTCAGTGGTGAAGAATCCACCTGCCAATGCAGGAGACAGGTTCGATCCCTGATCTGGGAAGATCTCAACACAGAGAAAAATAAATAACTTTTAAGAATTAAAAAAAGTTAAGGAAAAACATTTTTAAATATATTTAGATGCTTACATTTCTCTAATCTTAAGTTTTTATTATTTCTTTTTCTGATCACTGTACTTAGTATTTTCTTCAGTGGAGTCACTATTTTTTAAATTGATAAACTCAGAGGCTCAGGAAAGTGTTTTCTGATCCTTAAGTGTTCCCTGTTTGTCTACACAATGAAAAAGCAATGTGAGAGAAGCTAGCTTTCCACTGCTTGGCTTCTCCATGCCCACAATTTGATATGTTACATATAGCTTTCCTGGGATTTCTGCTGGTACTAACTGCTGGGCCATCAATCTTTAAAACTAGGCATGTAGTTAACTATATTAAGCATGGCTTTATTTATTAATTTTATGTTTTTTGGTGGTAAAAACTCAAAGAAAATAAGAGAGATTTAAAATCCTGCTAAGTCATTAACTCATCACACAGAGAGTAAGATATTTCTCAAATTTCAAGAGTGTAAGATTTTTGCAGTGTTAAAATATTGTATACATGCAAATCATGTATATGTTTATTTTCATTTAATTAGAAACTATTAAGGAATTTTAAAATGCATATTTTGAAATAAAGACATAATTAAAAATACTATAAAAGAGATTGTAGCACTAATTATAGATAAGATAAACAAATAGCATAAAGAGTTGGAATGATAATACTTAACTTTAAGGACATATCTAATGTTTAACAGTGGTATGGCTCTAAAGCTAAATAAATCTTCTCAGCAATTAACCAATATTATCTTGCAGATTCACTTTCAGCATTTGCTAAAAGGTTGTGAATATTTATGTGCAAATAAACAATAATTATAGATTAAATTTTCTCAGTTCCCTGAGCTAATCTAACTGTATTTATTTTTTACTATTGTACAGGTTTTCTAAAACTGAAAGAATATATGTATATATTTTAATCTATAAAACTCAATTAATGAAAGACAAACTCATTTCTTGACCATTTTAGGTCAACTTCACAGAATTTAGAAACTAAAATATTTTATTTCTTGAGTTATTTACTTAAATTTCATTTTGATGCAAAGAAGTATAATAATAAAGAAAATATTTTATTGTTAAAAAACCTTCAAGTTCTGACATGCCGCATAGTATGGCCAAAAAATTAAAAAAAAAAAATCCATTTCCTCTTCTGATGTCAAAGAACTGTTATCATGGCAAACATTCTACCCACATTTTGTATTTTTTTGCTTTTCCATTTTTTGTTATTAATATAGGCTATTCTATGAGTTCATGAGTCATAACTAAAATATACATTTAAAAAATTGGATAATCTAGTTTCCATTTAGAATGCACAGTAAGTTAGATTCATTATTTCAGACTCTGACATTATGCACTAAGGTACGGTTAACCAACTAATTAGTTATCCAAAACCAGAGAGTCAAGAATGAAAAGAAAAGCTATTAACAATTTCCCTGTATAACACATATAAACAAGAATATATGGTCACCTTATTTATGAGACATATTTTAATAGAACTGATAACACTCACTTTAGTTTCAGTCACTAAACTTTAGTTTTAGTAACTTTAGTTTTCCATAGTAAATCTTTGATTAAAAATTAATAGCATGTTTTGATTGAAATTATGTGATGAAGATATAGCTTCCCAGGTGGCTTAGTGGTAAAGAATCAGCCTGCCAATGCAGGAGACATGGGTTCAATCCCTGGGTCAGGAAAATCCCCTGGAGGATGAAATGGCAACCCACTCCAGTGTTCTTCCCTAGAGAATTCCATGGTCAGAGGAGCCTGGTGGGTGCTGAAGATAGAGATTTAAAAAATATTATCCCAGGAAATTCCCTGGAAATCCAGTGGTTGGGACTCCATGCCTCCACTCCAGGGACTTGGGTTGGATTCCTGGTCAAGGAACTAAGTTCCAACATGCTGCATAGTATGGCCAAAAAATTAAAAAAAAATCCATTTCCTCTTCTGATGACAAAAAACTGTTAAATATATTATAATATCTACTTTCATCGAGATTACAGAGCAGAGGAAGATTAGACTCATGAAAAAGGGAATGAAGAATCAAAAAGGTCAATATATTTGTCAAATGATTGGCACATGAAATCATTGCTCAGAAGTTCAAAGAAATGAAACCAATTCTACCCATCATGCCCCTACATGCTTCAATTAGTTTACAATATAACCATTTCATGGAGATTATTGAATTATCAACTCTTGTTATTCTAAATTGGACTCTGTTGAGTTTAGGTTATTGTGTGATACTATATTAAATGTTATAATTACAGATAAATATGATGTGGACTCTGTCATTGACTAAATTGTTTTCTAGCATAGAACACAGAAACATTAGCCAATGGGATGACCCAGAGGGATGGTATGGGGAGGGAGGAGGGAGGAGGGTTCAGGATGGGGAACACATGTATACCTGTGGTGGATTCATTTCAATATATGGCAAAACAAATACAATATTGTAAAGTTAAAAAATAAAATTAAATTAAAAAAAAAAGCAAGTGATAAATTTCTGCAGTTAAACTATGTATAGGGTACTACAGAGGAACTGTTAGATTTGCCTTTTCTTTTTGCCTCGACATTCATTTTACGAAACTGACTAGTCCAAGCGCCTTCATTTTACAAATTTATTTATTCATATTTTCTTTGGCTTGTCTTCATAAGTTAATAGTTAATGCATAAATTTAGAGAATGATACATTAATATCAGTACAGCTCAGCATATCAGGAAAAAGTTTCCCAGAGCTATAAGGATCCTAGGTCTATTTCCTAGGTTTTCAGTGAAGAAAATAAGAGAGTTAAAATACATTTTCAAGGATAATTTAATAATAATCTTTACTGAAATTTATCTTCCAATTTTCCATCTATTCATGGAACTCAGCTTTATGGAAATTTATTGAGTCCTCATGGAGACAATGCATAAAGTATGTATGTTTTGTAAGTCTAAACCATATAAAGAACAGCTATTACAAATATTAATTGAAAATATATAATTATCATGTTTAGAATTACACTTTATATTGTCTGTTCCATTTTTATGGCCTGATTCCAAACACTGAGAGATGATCATATTTAAATGGAAAAATAAATAATGGATGAAAATACTTGACATAAGTACTTAGTATTTATATAAAAAAGCAAGGACATAAAGATCTAATGCTTATATGAAAACTTGGAGTTACATCTTGTTAATATATTTGGATAAAAGTAAAATTATATAAAATTATAGGAATATTGTCTCACTTAAATTCTTGTAAGAAGTTTGCTTCAACCAACAAAAAATAGTGTTTCAAGCATATGTAATTTTATTGCTGGTCTTCTGAAGCTATAAATTACAAGCTATGTAATTATAATAGATTTTTATAATAATTTTATAGTTATAAAGTGTAGAAAACAAAATTCAGGCAACATTTTTGACTCCTATTTCAACATTTTAAGCAAAATCTGGAGAGTTAAATGAAACCTGCTGCTCTACAATTAAGCAAACATAAAGCAAAAATATACTTAGTTTCAGCCCTCCAACTTTTAAAAAAATTTTTTTTCCCTTCAATATTATGTTAATTGTTCAAGGTGTATTTTTCTTTAATATTTGATGTTAGAGTCAAAGGACATTTTCCATCTTTTTTGTTCCCGATCCTCAACATTACTTTTCTTTCTCTTCCTTTGTCAATTATCCTTATTACTTGGTTCTTGTCTGCCTGATTTTATTTTTGCTTTACTTCTTGTGATTGCAATTGGCCTTCTGCTGTTCTTGTTGATGGTATCTGTGAACATCACAGCTCTGGACTAATGACCTTAAGCCCAAACTCTGGATGTATTTGCCATTCAGCTTTCACACTTCCTAGAGGCTAGTCAGCTCTGATACCTTCCATTTCCTTGGGTTCCAAATTTCAGCAAGGTTCTAATGTCAGTCTTTGTCTTGCCCCTGAGTCTAGTGCTCTCAGTTCATCCACTCCTCTTTTTAGCACTCACGTGTTTACTCATGTGTCAACCTCTTGACAGCATTACTGTCTCTAAGACAAGAATTCTGTCTTATGCAGTTTGAATTTCTGTTGTCTTGGCAGAGTACCTTTCAAGTAACAGATGATAGTTGCTAAATAAAATAAAATAATGAATGGCTGATTGAATGCATGGGATGAATATTGACAAAACTGTGATTAACTGGACAAATATCTGGCAAAATTATAATGTCTGTGTTTGGAGGAAAAAAAAAAAAAACAAGTATTTCCTTCATTTTGTAAAGGCTGCATTTGAGATCCCAGGCTACAACATGGTCAATTCATGAAAGGATTCTTCTGATCAAAAGTATTAAAAAAAAAAACAAAAACTAAAGAAGACAATATGAGTTTAATGACTATACATTAAAAAGGGCATTCAATATACTAAGAATAAAAATCACTAGAGTATTTACATTGTACAGATGATGCGATGTGATTGTTAAGATTTCACAAGATAATAACTTTTAACCTCGTCCATCCAAAGCACCTAAATGTTGATGCTGTTTTAGGTATCTTGTATTAATATCTGTAAACCTTATAACAACTCTGCAAGGGGTATAATGCCTTTCACTCTATGGTATCAAAAGGATTAAGTTACTGACATTGGATCCACAAGTGTAAATAGGAGAATCTTTTCAACACAAGTTCACCTGACCTCAAACTCCCAAGTCCCATGCTCTATCACATCTTGCTTCAAGTAGAAAGAACACTAGTCTTGGGATTAGAGTGAAATCTGGGTTTGAATCTCAGTTGTGCAATTTAGTAGCTTTATGACTTTGAACACTCAACTTGGCAATTATAAGCTTCCATTTCCTCATATGAGAAGTCTAAATAATATGATCTACTTCATAAAGACTGAGAAAATATTAATGCAAGTGGCTGTTAATATATTAGTGGGTGAATGTTATTATCTTCTTGGAAGGTTGTGGCTCTGCAAAGTACTTAAAAATGCAGAATGCAATAGTAGGTGTGGATGATAATCCCTTTTGACTCTGCCTTTGGCTCTTTCACATAAAATAAATTTCCCAAAACACACTTTATATTGAAGCAGGAGGTAGATGCCTACCCTCGAGGGTAAAGCAATTAGAGATTCATTCCCTGTGAATCTAAACTCCAGGATGAGAATAGCAGGACAATTAAGAGAGGGGGCTGGGCTCTGCCCAGATCACATATTTCTTATTCTCAAAGTCAGGAGACCTCCCAGACCACACATGTGCAGAAAGGATCCTTGGAGGTCAAGCGGAGTGGTGCTGAGGGATGCTCTACTCAAACGCCCCTGCACACAGCGTCATCTTGGCTAAGAGAAGCGTGCACACACATGGGAGGCTCCTAAGATACACCAAATGTGGACCGTGATCCAGGCAAATCAAAATGACTGGCCAAAGTAAACTCGGAAAAACATGGCCCATAAAAATAATTCAAACGGACTCAAGGATGTGAATCAGGGACTTTCTCTCTCCGTCTAAGCTCACCTATGTGTCTATCAACACGTATTGTACTCTTTTTCCTCCATATAAATACTTTACTCATTTTGCTACTTTCTGACTTTGTGGGAATTCTTTTGTGCAGAACCGAGGCCCTGCTCATTGATCCCCAGTCTAGGGGCCAGGATTTGGAGCTCTCACTGTCTCAATCTGGCCTTAGTCTCTGGCCCGAGAACTGAAGCCCCACTTCAAGCTGCTGCAAACTGAGGCCCCCTAAGATCAATACTGTAGGGTAACAGAAGTCTCCACCCATATGTGTCAATGTTTGATTGAAGTTATGGCATCACAAGGTACAAAACTGTCATCCTGGAACACTTTCTACAAACATGACTTTCTTGTCTACAGTGCTGCTTCCTACTCAAATGAAGCTATTAGAATAATGTTAGAGAAAGGAAGCACTCCCTGCAGTGAAAATATATATATATTTGTGTCCACATTTTTTTCAATTACATGGGTTGATTATACTATACATTAATCATGAAAGAGTTGAAACTGGCAGATTCATAGCTATCGAACAGGACTGCTGTTTAAATATAGTTTTACTTTAAATAAATTGAATGAAAGTCTATTCTCTACTATATATTTATTCTCAACTACAGACCCTATTGGACTTCCCTGGTAGCTCAGATGGTAAAGCGTCTGCCTACAATGTGGAAAACCTGGGTTCAGTCCCTGGGTCGGAAAGATCCTCTGGCGAAGGAAATGGCAACCCACTCCAGTACTCTTGCCTGGAAAATCCCATGGATGGAGGAGCGTGGTAGGCTACAGCCCATGGGGTTGCAAAGAGTCGGACACTACTGAGTGACGTCACTTTCACAGATCCTATTAACAGGATGCTTAGAGAAGCTGAGGGGCTTCTCTGGAGGCTTAGTGTTAAAGAATTGCCTGTGATGCAGGAGCCACAGGAAACGTGGGTTCAATAGGAAAGATTCCCTGGAGGAGGGCATGGCATCCCACTCTACTATTCTTGCCTGGAGAATCCCATGGACAGACGAGCCTAGTGAGCTACAGTCCATGGGGTTGCAAAGAGTTGGGCATGACCGAACTGACTTGGCATGCAAAGAATCTGAAATTTTATTTATACCAAATTTTATTTAATATTTAACTTTTCTATATTGCCAGATAAATATAAGAAGTGTTGAGATTACCTATATATATTTAGTAAGATTTGTCTCCCTTGAGTCAACTTGATAAATTACAGTTGTATCTATTTTACTTAGATGAATTATGTCTGTAATTGGGATCTCTATTCTTGGCTTTAAACAGCTTTTGGAATGTATCTGTAATGAACCAACTATGCTATTGAAGTGAAATATAGTATAATTCAGTATTTGTTTGGTATAGTTATTATGGGTTAGAGAACTCCTGTGATAGGAAATACTGTGAATGTGAAGAGATGGATGTTTAATTTCACAAAGCACATGAAGTGTAAATATTCAAATATGATTTCTGATGTAAAATAATACAGAAGCATCTATAGGAAAATGATATCTACATTGTGTCTGCTTGCACCTTGAGAAATAAAAATATAAAATAGTTCACATTGTTACAGTAGACATGTAGCTATGTATGAGCAGAGAAAAACCACACATCTTGAAAGCAGCAGGGGTCCACAGGCAGACAGAGGAAAGCAGAAACCTTCAGACTGACAGGAAACCAAATATTTTGGGCAAAGAAAGGTGGCGAAAGGCAGGAATCTTATGCATCCTAATGTAACCTGTTGCTCATTATTCTCTCATTACAATAAAATTAGCCTTACAGATAAGAAGTACTCATCACGCACCCAGCCATGACTACTTCTGACCTAAGCTAACTAAGGACAAAAATCCCCAAATCTGGAAAGTCAACCCTCAAACTCCTCCTTCCTCAGTTGAGTATTCCACGCCTTCATTTGTATGCCTCTCATAACCTGCTTGCCAAAGAAACCCAGGGCAGTATTTCCTCACCTGTCTGTCTACTCTCCGTTTGAGAGTATATCCTTGCTTAAATAAAACTTTACTTTCTTAACCTCTCTGCTTATCTCTGAACTCTTTCACAGCAAAGAAAGAAGCTTAAATTCACCAGGGACAATATCATCCTAAAAAATGCAGGAAAAAGCCTTATTGTTTGATCACTCATCACATAAACACGGAGGTTCAGATTATTGGGCCAAGATGACAGAGTAGGAAGATCCTAAATTCACCTCCCACAGTCGCACAAAAATTGTAACTACTTGCAGAGCAATTGTTAATGAGGCAGATCTGAGAGTAATAGAAAAGATCATCTACAACTAAAGATAAAATGGCTGATTCATGTCAATGTATGGCAAAAACAACTACAATACTGTAATTAGACTCCAATTAAAATAAATTAATTAATTTAAAAAAAAAGGAAAAACAACAAGACAGATAGGAGGAGCAGAGACATAGTATACTCAAGACCCATCCCTGGGGGTGGTGGGGTGATGGTTTAGTCGCTAAGTCGTGCCCAAGTCTTGCAACCTCTGGGACTGGAGCCTGGTGAGGTAATTACACTCGCAGAGGTTCAGCAGGTGAGTGACGGGCCCAGCCCTATGTCAAGCTCCCCAGACCATAATGGGTCCTGCACTGAAAAGATGATCCTTCAGAATAACTGGCTTTTAAGGTCAGAGGCTTTAAAAGCCAGAGGGAAGAGGGAGATGAAACTACCTGGGGCCCTGGCTGGTTACTGTGACCACTCCTGCAGTAGGAGCCCCAGGGCACCTCCCCACTAGAGCAAAGGCCACTGCTGTAATCGCCAAGGAGAAAACACATGTGGGCAGGACAGAGCTGGCTCGGATCCAGCACTGCATTTGAACAGGATGAGGGTGGCTTTTGCTGGTCGGTGTTCACAGAGTCAGCAGATCAGGAGCTGTCTTGAGCTCTGACGGGCACGCTGGAAAATAAACCAGGGAGATAAAGAAGTATACACATCCGGTTACAGAACAAATGCCCTGAGGGAATGAAATGTACAGTGTGGGGAATATAGTTAACCACATAATTTTGTATAGTGACATAACTAGACATTGAAGTGATCATTTTGAAATGTGTAGAAATATGGAATCTCTTTGTTGTGCAACAGGAGCTAAGATAGTGTTGAAGGTCACTGATACTTCAAAAAACACACAAGCAAACAAACTCATAGAACAAGAGATCCGATTTGTGGTTACCAGAGGCAAGGCATGTGGAAAAGGGGGATTTGATGAAGGCAATCAAAAAGTAGGAGCTCCCAGTTACAAGATGTATATGTGTTAGGGATGTAATGTACAACATGACAAGTACAGTTAATCCTGCTGAACATTATATATTAATATGTTAAATTGGTTAGGAGAGTAAATCCTAAAAGTTCTCATCATAAAGAAACACAATTTTCTCTTTCTTTGATTTTGTATCAATATGAGATGATGGATATGGTGATAATAATTTCAGGATACTTGGAAGCCAAATCATTCTATACACCTTAAACTTTTACAGTGCTTTGTGACAATTATATCTCAATAAAATGGCAGGGAAAGAAAAGCACCAAAGAGGTCCAACCACAGTAATAAGTAGTTTCAACCATGAACTTACATGTGCATGCATACTTGTGCACTTAGAGTTATGTGCCCTCTCCCTGAGTTTCTGTAGGTATAGGACTCTATTTCTTTATTGCCCTTTAATAACCACTTCTTCTTTGTTTCTCAAACCATTGTTTCCACCTCCATGCTATACACTGACATTGGGAAAACCTCTTAGATCTGCTCCCATTATCTGGAACATTTAATGAAGACCATTTAATGGGCTTCCCAGGTAGCTCAGTGGTAAAGAATCTGCCGGCCAATGCAGGTGACACAGGAGAGGTGGGTTTGATCCCTGGGTCAGGAAGATCCCTTGGAGTAGGAAATGGTAACCTGCTCCAGTATTCTAGCTGGGATAATCCAATGGACAGAGGAACCTGGCCGGCTACAGTCCATGGACTCGCAGAGTTGGACACGACTGAGTGACAGAGCACATATGCAAACTAAACCTACTGTTTTTCATTGTAACTCTCCATCTGCCTTCCATTATTTCCTTAACAAGTAGCCACTGAAACTCCTGCTTTCCTGAATGTCAGGTGTTTTCACTTTTCCTTGTAGTTCTTTTCACCTCATAACCATAACCATATACTTTACTTTCATCTGGTAATAAAACAAGTGTACTGACTTTTCTCTCAGAGACCCACTTCCCAGATTAATGGTCTTATCTCTTATATACCAGTTTTTCTTCTAAACCCCCTACTATGTTTAATTTTGTCCCCAGTCCTTGACCCTGACTATAGCACTCTCTGGTAAAATAAGATATATTTTAGGCATTGTTTCCACCTTCTTCCATCAATTATTCCTCATCATGGTATCATCATACCCAAGCCTGGTCCTAAATTTTGTTATAGGTTTGAACATCTATACCTGGATGAGAAATAATACCAGCCACAGAGAATAGTTTGCTTTAGGATCAAAATTAGACCACTATATTAGTGAAATTTTCCAACTGACAGATTAATCATTAATAAAAGTCCCACAGTCTTAGTATTTTAGAGTTTCTTGGAAAGAAGAGATTTAATATTTGTTCATAACCCTTCTGAGTGTCAAATATCACGGTAAGTGGTTTGCACACATTGGAATGCAGAACGAAGTGTTTAAACATTAGAATAAGACTGCCTAAGCTCTTCCATTCACCATCATTATAGTACTGAATGAGTAACAATACAAATACAAATAAATTTTAATTTAATACAAATAAAGTATTAAAACGGTATTTGTATTTGTATTAAAACAGTAACAGTATGACTTGCTGTATAAGTATGTTATGTGGATAAACAAAATGACACATTTGAGTCAGTGCACACAGTGCCTAGCCCACAGTACATAATATGCAATTATTAACTCTTATCTCACTTAGTCTTTCCAGTAATCACAGAAAAAGGAAAGTGGCAATCTGTAAAAACAAAGTCCTTAAAGAAAGAAGGACAACTAGAAAACAGTAAAACCAGAATATCAATTTGTTTTTTCCAAAGCCTATGTTCTTTCCACTATAATCTTATACCCAATATAGATGCTATTTCTACAACAATTCTGAGGGATGATGACACACATCCAGTCTCAACAATCTAAAATTCTAAGTGGAGAGCCTTGAAAGTCTGTCCCTAAATTTCACATGCTACATCAGCTTGAGGCGGGATATAAGTATCAACTATTCAATTACCTTTCCTTTTCTCTAACAATCAATTTCTATTTTTCTACTTGGATTGTCCTTAACTCCCATATGTTCCATAGAACCCTGAATACAATCATTATATTAAGCAACACCTATAACCTTAAGGGATTAGACTGAATAGACAGAATGCTTGAAGAACTATGAATGGAGGTTCGTGAAAATGTACAGGAGGCAGTGATCAAGACCATTCCCAAGAAAAAGAAATGCAAAAAGCCAAAAGGGTTGCCTGAGGAGGCCTTATAAATAGTTGAGAATAGAAGAGAAGCAAAAGGCAAAGGAGAAAAGGAAAGATATACTCATTTAAATGTAGAGTTTCGAAGATTAGCAAGGAGAGATAAGAAAGCTTTCCTTAGTGATTAATGCAAAGAAATAGAGGAAAACAGAATGGGAAAGACTAGAGACCTCTTCAAGAAAATTAGAGATACCAAAGGACATTTTCATGCAAAGATGGGCACAATAAAGGACAAAAATGGTATGGACCTAACAGAAGCAGAAGATATTAAGAGGAGGTGGCAAGAATATACAGAACTATACAAAGAATATCTTCACAACCCAGATAATCACGATGGTGTGATCACTCACCTAGAGCCAGACATCCTGGAATGTGAAGTCAAGTGGGCCTCAGGAAGCATCACTATGAACAAAGCTACTGGAGATGATGGAATTCCAGCTGAGTTATTTCAAATCCTAAAAGATGATGCTGTGAAAGTACTGCACTCAATATGCCAGCAAATTTGGAAAACTCAGCAGTGGCCACAGGACTGGAAAAAGTCAGTTTTCATTCCAATCCCTAAGAAAGGCAGTGCCAAAGAATACTCAAACTACCACACAATTGCACTCATCTCACATGCTAGCAAAGTAATGCTCAAAATTCTCCAAGCCAGGCTTCAACAGTATGTGAACCATGAACTTCCAGATGTTCAACTGGATTTAGAAAAGGCAGAGGAATCAGAGATCAAATTGCCAACATCCTTTGGATCATCAAAAAAGCAAGAAGAGTTCCAGAAAAACATCTACCTTTGCTTTATTGACTATGCCAAAGCCTTTGACTGTGTGGATCAAAACAAACTGTGGAAAATTCTTCAAGATATGGGAATGCCAGACAACCTGACCTGCTTCCTGAGAAATCTGTATGCAGGTCAGGAAGGAACAGTTAGAACTGGACGTGGAACAACAGACTGATTCCAAATCGGGAAGGGAGTACATCAAGGCTATATATTGTCACCCTGCTTATTTATCTTATATGCAGAGTACATCATGAGAAATGCTGGATTGGTTGAAGCACAAGCTGGAATCAAAATTGCGGGGAGAAATATCAATAACCTCAGATATGCATATGACACCACTCTTATGGCAGAAAGCAAAGAAGAACTAAAGAGACTCTTGATGAAAGTGAAAGAGGACTGTGAAAAAGTTGGTTTAAAACTCAACATTCAGAAAACTAAGATCACGGCATCTGGTCCCATCACTTCATGGCAAATAGATGTGGAAACTGACAAACTTTATTTTTCTGGGCTCCAAAACCACTGCACAAGGGACTGCAGCCATGAAATTAAATGATGTTTGCTCCTTGGAAGAAAAGTTATGACCAACCTAGATAGCATATTAAAAAGCAGAGACTTGACTTTGCCAACAAAAGTCCGTGTAGTCAAAGCTATGGTTTTTCCAATAGTCATGTATGGATGTGAGAGTTGGACTGTAAAGAAAGCTGAACACTGAAGAATCAATGCTGGTATTGGAGAAGACTCTTGATAGTCCCTTGGAGAGCAAGGAGATCCAACCAGTTCATTGTAAAGGAAATCAGTCCTGAATAGTCAGTCATTGGAAGGACTGATGCTGAAGCTGAAACTCCAGTCTTTTGGCAACCTGATGCGAAGAGCTGACTCATTGGAAAAGACCCTAATGCTGGGAAAGTTTGAAGGCAGGAGGAGAAGGTGATGACGGAGGATGAGATGGTTGGATGGCGTCACCAACTCAATGGATGTGAGTCTGAGTAAACTCCAGGAGTCGGTGATGGACAGGGAGGCCTGGGGTGCTGCATTCAATGGGGTTGCAAAGAGTTGGACCCAACTGAGCAACTAAATTCAGCTGATAACCTTATGAAAGAAAAAAGTAACCTAGACAGTTGGGATCTTTTTTATCTGTACAGATGTTACTATAATCACTGTTATCATGGGAAGCTCTTAGTAAGATGTGCAGCCTAATTGCTTACCATTCATCTCTTTGAGTCTATGTATTCCTCTTAACTGTACTCTTTGTATTCTTCTCTCAAATACAAATGGAATAGATTCTTCATATCATATCATTTCAGGTAAATGGGTGACAAGAATGTCTACCTGAAATGTTCTATAGCTAATCACCAGACCTATAATCAATGTCTGCCTTTACTGATCCCATTATTAGATTTCTGCTGTTACATACCATCGTCAGGCCAAATCTGTAGCAAGATGCTTATCTAGACTCAATTAACTGCCATTTGGATGAATACTGATCCCTGATTTCTTTCTATTATCCTGGTACATGAAAAACTTCAGCTTTGAATCTGGGCAGAACCTGCTTTAAACAGCTTTCTATAAGATTTGAACATGGTTAAGTCACATACTGGTTTTCCCTGGTAGCTCAAACGGTAAAGAATCTACCTGCAATACAGGAGACCTGGGTTCAATTCCTGGGTTGGGAAGATCCCCTGGAGGAGGGCATGACAACCCACTCCAGTATTCTTGCCTGGAAAATCCCGTGGACAGAGGAGCCTGGCAGGCTACAGTCCATGGAGTTGCAGAGTTGGACATGATTGAGCAACTAAGCACAGAGCAAGTCAGATACTGGGGTCGTGAAGAGTTTTACACAACTTAATGACTGAACAACAACAAAATCAAGTCACATACTGATGTTTCTAAGATTGTGAAGCTTATACAATATGAGGCGAATGATCTAATGTGTGTCTATCACACAGTATATCTTTTAAAAATAATATTATTTATTTATTCATTATGTTTAGTTTTGGCCATGCTGGGTGTTTGTTGCCGCCCGGGACTTTCTCTAGTTTTGGTGAGCAGGGACTCTTCTCTACTTGCAGTGTGAGGGCTTCTCACTGCAGTGGCTTCTCTGGCTGCAGAGCATGGACTCTAGGGCACATGAGCTTCACAGTTGTGGTTCCCAGGCCTTAGAGCACAGGCTCACAGCTGTGGCCCCCTGGCCTTAGAGCGCAAACTCACAGCCGTGGCCCCTCCAGGGTTTAGAGCTCAAGCTCACAGCTGTGGCTCCCAGGCTCAGTTGCTCCGCCGCATGTAGGATCTTCCTGGACCACGGTTGAAACAGAGTCTCCTACATTGGCAGGTGGATTCTTTACCATTGAGCTCACAGGGAAGCTGACACATGGTACATCTTTAATGATACATCCATATTATTGAAGATAAGCAATGAACAATTGGATTTTTCTTCATACACCCTTCTTTTTTGGGTGCTTCATTTGATGTGGATCTTTCAAAGGCAATATTTATATTTTACTTTAATCTAATCTTGACATTTTAGAATATTGCAAGATTGACAAGATTTCTGTGACTTACTGATTTCTCCTTTTTCTGGCTTGACCTTAACCCAACACTACTTGAGCCAGTATAGAATTGTGATTTGATGGCTAATAATAAATAGATCATCAGTACCTTTGAGTACAATCCCACAGCTAGATGAAAAATGTCTAAGGAATAAACATGGGAAATGCTGGGGTTGTAGAGGCATTACAAGCACACATATACAGAGGTGATGTATAGCCTGCCAGAAATTAGTATTTCTGGAAGATGTAATGTCTTTTAATATCCATTTCTATACAGAATTGTATGTCCAAGACAATTCTTTTCAAAAAGTATTCCAAAGTTCTTACTAAAACACTTTAATGGCATTGGCTAAAATTTCTGCATTAGATTCTCATGGAGAAAGCAGATTCCTTTCCAAGTGGACACACTTTTCTTTAAACTTCTAATCTAAAAGACTGTGTTTCTACAGAAACAAAAATAGCTATTATATACTCCTCTTAAATATTGCTTTGATGCTCTTTGTTTTTCAACATATCCTCCACATTTATTTACAGATAACTGAGCATTTTAGGGGAAGAAAAGGCCTAAGACTTCAAAGTCACAAAAATTAAGTCCCTTAACGATAGATATCAGGATTGTAATGCAAGGCCAGCTTGCATAAATATGAATAAGCAAAGGGTAAGAGAACAAAATTTTGAATTCCACCTGGATTTTCATACGTTCATTGATCCAAACAAATCCATTCTAAGCTATTTGCATCATCTATCACACCAATGTCAAATCTGGGAAGGAAAGTGGACATTTGGGAATAATCACACGAAACTGGCATAGAAAGGTGAAGGGCAGGCTTAAGAAATGGAACTGTATACTTATCAGTGAGGAAGGAGAATAACATTGAAACTAATTTTAACAGGTCATGATACAATACCTATTCCCACTGCAAGGCTGCGATATTCCTACACTTCTATGATCTCCACTTAATTAATATGCACAGCTATTGTCTTGAGACTTAAAACTCACAAAGAAGCACAGTGTTCTCATCATAATAATCTGCACACATATATGAATAAAGAAATGGAAATTTTAGTTTACTAGGGCTACTGTGACAAAGAAGTACAAACGAGGTGGCTTACACAACAGAAATATAATATCTTACTCTTCTGGAAGCTAGAAGTCTGAAGTGTGGACTGTGTGGTTCTTTCTGAGGTCTGTGAGAGAAGTGTCTGTTCTGCGCTTCTCTCCTTGGTTTGTAGATAGCTATCTTCTCTTCACTATAGTATCATTAACCTATGGATAAGGCTTTTAACTGGGATAACCAGAAATTATTTCTGATCAGTATAATCTCCTCTGCTTTTTCTGCTCCTTTTCTTGGAACTTCAGTTGTGTTCTTGGCTCAGCTCACTCTCATGGTTGAAAAGTATAAATATTGTACATTCCATTAAACATTTGAATTCAATAAGTTAACAAGTTTCAGTTTTACTTCTATCAGCTATATCTATTTTCCAACAAAAGTATATTTTGGTTCTGATTAATATTCTATACAAAGTAAATAATCATAAAGGAAGCTAGAAGTGAATATACAAAATCAGGCTTTCAAATTTATTGTATATAACACAGAGTCCTCTAAGAATTTGCATGGTAAAAACCACTACAATATTGTAAAGTAATTAGCCTCCAATTAAATATTTTTTAAAAAATTTAAAAAAAGAATTTATCTCTATCTCATAATAATTATCTTGCCTACATCTCTTCATTTATCTACATGATTCATATCTATTACTAGATTCTTGAGAACTTACACTTCATTTGATAAATTCAAAATCTCTATAGTATAATGATTATGTGGTAGTGGTGGTGATTTAGTTACTCAGACATGTCTGACTCTTTGTGGCTCCATGGACTAGGGCTCACCAGGCTTGTCTGTCCCATGGGACTTCCTGGGCACGAATTCTGGAATGGGTAGCCATTTTCCTTCTCCAGGGGATCTTCTTGACCCAGGGATTGAACTCAGGTCTTCTTCATTGGCAGGTGGATTCCTTACCACTGAGCCACCAGTGAAGCCCTTTTATATTATATATGTATATCTACATGATATTCAAAACATTTATAATACATATTTTAAATGTCATTTCATTGTATAGATATAAGCTAGTTTGTAATGATTATAAAGGTATGGGACATGCTCCTATCCTTGAGAAAATTAAGTGTAGATGTATGATGTTTACATCAGTCAGTTCAGTTCAGTCGCTCAGTCATGTCTAACTCTTTGCAACCCCCTGGAATGTAGCACGCCAGGCTTCCCTGTCCATCCCCAAATCCTGGAGCTTGCTCAAACTCATGTCCATTGAGTCGGTAATGCCATCCAGCCATCTCATCCTCTGTCGTCCCCTTCTCCTCCTGCCTTCAATCTTTCCCAGCATCAGGGTCTTTTCCAATGAGTCAGTTCTTCGCATCAGGTGGCCAAAGTATTGGAGTTTCAGCTTCAGCATCAGTCCCTCCAATAAACATAAATATAATATGAATTGTGAAATGTGAAATTGTGAAATGGCTGGCCCACAGAGAAAGTATGGGCCTCTTAATTGTCTACAACTTAAGTGATATACCATTTTCATCCATTTTTTCTGATGAGGTGGAGAGCCTTACTTCAAGTCATCTAGATGTTTCAATGCTAGGAAAACTCTGTCTACAAGATTGTTATACAAATACAGGCTGCTTATCTTCTCTTGAGCTTATCTTGAAGTTGAAAGTTGTAGAATGCTGGCTGAGGATTCCAGAATGAGGTATCCTAATCCTTCTGGTTTAACCCCTTGCCCTAGGATTGAGGAAGGATAGTTTGCCCTGGGAAGCTGGGGTAGAGTGAGTGGATCCTTAGCCTACCCATGCTCAGGCAACATTTGAAGGGAACACAATTAGTCATTGGCCTTTCCCTGATCCATATAATTAACAGTTAATCAACATGAAGCATAATAATGATGATGCATGCATGCTAAATCACTTCAGTTGTGCCCAGCCCTTTGAGACTCTACAGACCTTAGCCCGAGGTTCCTCTGTCCAGGGGATTCTACAGGCATGAACACTAGAGTGGCTTGCCATGCCCTCCTCCAGGGGATCTTCCTCACCCAGGGATTGTACCCAAGTCTCCTGTGGCCCTGCACTGCAGGCAGAGTCTAGTGTCATTGGGGGAAGTCCTGATAATGATAATGCAAATCATTAAACGTGCTATATTTATTTTGTGGTAAGATATATTAGCTCACATTTTACTTTAGGAGGGGACATGAACTTCTTATGGAGGTCTTATTTTGCCAACATAAAATGTAACTTGTTAATACTTCTAAAATATAGATAAACTATTTATTATGTATTAGTTCTTAAAAGTCAATCTTCAGTCCTGCAGTCATCAGGAGGATATTTTCTTCTTAAATTTTAAAGTAGTTTAACCATTGGTAAGTTTCCTTATTATCTATTTTTTTTTATTTTGAAATGTTTCATAAACCTGCTGTTTTCCATATGGAATTTAAGCTTTTAACAAAGTGTCTGCTAAATAAATAAAGTAAAACACCATTGATGTATTGTAAACATTCAATAAATTCAATTCTTGTCTGATCAAGGCATTGAAAATGGCCATGTAAGGACTGTGAGAAACATCTGCCCACAGGACTTGGTTGGGATGTAAGCATTTTAAGTTTGACATTTGGTGGGAAAGGAAGGAAAAACTTCAATACGAGATTTAAAATATTTTATAGATAATTAGATTCCACATAAAAGCAATATCATAAGATATTTGTCTTTCTCTGCTTGACTTCACTCAGTATGACAGACTCTAGATCCATCAATGTTGCTACAAATGCCATTATTTCACTATTTTTATGGCTGAGTCATAGCACATGGTACATACATACCACACCTTCTTCAACTATTCTTTGTTGATGGATATCTAGGTTGTTTTCATATCTTGGCTATTGTAAATAGTGTTGCAATGAACACTGGAGTTCATGTATCCGTCGGAACTGTGGTTTTATCCAGATATAAACTCAGGAGTCAGATTGCTGGATTATATGATAGCTCTCTTTCTAGTTTTTTAAGGAACCTCTATACTGTTCTCCATAATGGTTGTACCAATTTACATTCCCACCAGCAATGTAGGAGAGATCCCTTTTCACAATCTTGCCAGCATTTATTGTTTGTAGATTTTTTGATAATGGCCATTCTGAGGGGTGTGAATTGATATATCATTGTAGTTTTGATTTGCATTTCTCTAATAATTACTGATGTTGAACATCTTTTCATGGGCTTTTTGGCCATCAGAATGTATTCTTTGGGAAAATGTTTATTTAGATGTTCCACTCACCTTTTGATTTTTTTTTTTTTTATATTGAATTGCATAAGCTATTTGTACACCTTGGAGATTAATCCCTTGCCAGTCACTTCAATTGTAAATACTTTCTCCCATTCTGTGGATTGTCTTTTCTTTTTGTTCATGGTTTCCTTTGCTGTGCAAAAGCTTTTCAGTTTAATTAGGTCCCATTCATTTATTTTTGTTTTGATTTTCATTCCTTTAGGAGGTGGATCCAAAAAGGTATTGCTGTGACTTATGTCAAAGTGTGTGCTGCCTGCATTTTCCTCTAAGAGTTTTATAATATCCGGCCTTACATTTAGGTCTTAAATCCATTTTGCGTTCATTTTTATGTGTGGTGTTAAAGACTGTTATGATTTCTTTCTTTTCCACGTATCTGTCATGTTTTCCTGGTACCACTTATTGAATAGGTTGTCTTTTCTCCACTGTGTGCTCTTGTCTCCTTTGTCATAGATTAGTTGACCATATAGGTGCATAGGCTTATCTCTGAACTTTCTGTCCTGTCCCATTGGTCTATATTTCTGTTTTTGTAAAGGTACCAAGTTATTTTGATGACTGTAGTTTTGTAGTTTAGTCTGAAGTCAGGGCACCTGATTCATCCAGCTCCGTTTTTCTTTCATCAGATTGCTTTGGCTATTTGCGGTCTTTTATTTCCATACAAATTGTAAAAATTTTGTTCTAATTTGTCATTGGTAATTTGATACATATTGCATTGAATCTAAGTAACATCTTTGTTTTGTTCAAAACATATATGTAATAACATTTGTATTCTATAACACAAAACAGTGCATTTATAAATAAATGACTTCAAATTGAGGTTGACTTAGCAGGCATGTTTGTTTTTGTTACATTATAGATGTAATATGTAACATAACAGACAAATCAATTACAGATTAGAATGCATTTCCTACATGGATGAATCTGTGTTTAAAATCAGTGTTAAACTGTCAGGATTCTCTTCTAAAGTTATATTTTGATATGTAACCTATGAAAAGTGGATGCATTTATTTTTTAAAAAATTAACTCAGTAAAATGATTGAACAGGGTTACTATGGTTATCTGGAAAAAAAAAAATCCAATTTTCTCGATGCCTCAGAATGTAGGTATTTTCTTTATACATTAAAAAAGTATATATAAAAAGATACTTATTTTAGACACAGTCTGTATTATGAGGATACAATGTTCTACTGCTTTGAAAACCACTGACCATCTACCTGAGGCATTTTAGAAATAGAATCAAAGAAGAACAACTATGATTCATGATTTTAATCTGTTAGATGACTCAGTGGGTAAAGAATCTTCCTGCGATGCTGGAGACAGAGAAGACATAGGTTTGATCCCTGGGTCAGGAAGATCCCCTGGAGGAAGAAAATGACAACTCACTCCAGTATTCTTGCCTGAAAAATCCAATGAACAGAGAAGCCTGCTAGGCCACAGTCCAAAGAGTCACACAGAGTCAGACACGACTGAGTGACTAAGCATGCACGCCTGTAAATTACTTGTATCAAATTTCTTTCATCTTATTTGATTAATAAAAGACATTAATAAAGACATATATATATATTTCACCAGCATAGTTTTGAGTTTTACAACATTGTAAAAATTAGTTTTAACTAACATTTATCATGGATGAAAATGAAATATATCACTGCTTGTCATTAAATATGACGTTTTACATGTATATTAAAATACAAATTGTTCCCTACTGTGAACGTCCTAAAGTTCTACAGTAATGTTAGGAACATTTTATGATCTCATAGAACATGATGATGTGAAGTATAACCTAGATATGTCCTCTTCTGCCCTGCTACATTATTTCCTTTCCCATCTGAGTTAAATGGCAAGTGCTGGACTTTCAGCTCATATCTGAGAAAAAAATAAGCTGAATTTTGGATTCTAACCTTTTTTTTTTAAAGTACCTTTCAAAGGGCATGATTTCTTAATTTTCCACTAAGTTATCAAAGAGGCAAAAAGATTTTAAACACACACAGACATACACACACAGTATGAAAAGGGCCTGCAGAATAGGAATGGCAATGGATAGAATTTCAGAGAGCAATTATTGGTGAGTCTAAATTGTATTTCTTGACATAACTCTCACAATATGGAGGGGTATCTGGAAGCAAGGGATACTGGCACCATATTCCCTACACAGACTCATTCAGCCATTTGACTCTTTAGACACATCCCAGTGACTCAAACTATGGCTGAATACCAGAAAGAGATGACAGATTGCAGTAGCAAGAAGAAAGACATCATGGAGAGTTTCCTATCTTGAAGCACTGAGATGGCCTGGAAAGCAATCACTGGGCAAAGTGACCCAGAGAACTAGGGAAAGATGCTAGGATATTTTCTGGGTTCTTTCTTCCCTGACTTTACCCAAAGAAGGCATCCAGAGATGAAAAATTACCCAACAAATCTGTAGGGCAGACCACCCATTGAGGAT
Source organism: Bos javanicus (assembly GCF_032452875.1). Lineage (NCBI taxonomy): Eukaryota > Metazoa > Chordata > Mammalia > Artiodactyla > Bovidae > Bos > Bos javanicus. Next base: position 9,622,765 of record NC_083882.1, read on the forward strand.
TTTGGGGGAAAGTAGTCATTTCTCCATAAAATTCTTTCTACAGGAGAGTGGTCAATTGGGAACTGGACGAACACTTAGTGGTCCATACAGACGAGCAAGGAAAATATGTTTCCTTAGTTGAGAAACAAAGCATCTGAAAATCAGCATCTGGATGCAGCCAGTGCCAAAAAGACAGACTGGGTGTGGCCCCTGGCAGTTGGTGATTGATTACCTGTGGGTAAGTGAGGACAAACTAATAAAGTGATCTCAGGCTTTCCTCAGAGGGTCCTAAACAATAACAGAGACTCTTCTTCCTATAAACTGCCATCACTGCCCTCCCTTTGAGTGGGCTTGAACTGTTTTGGAAGTTTACAGTCAGCAACAGGAAGAAGATAGATTAGAAATAGTTGAATTTTCCAACTACTATTCTACATGAGATTGTTTAAATCTGAAAGGACTGAGAATACTACCAGGGTAGAGAAAATTAATGGAGAAGGAAATGGCAACCCACTCCAGCATTCTTGTCTGGAGGATCCCATGGATGGAGGAGCCTGGTGGGCTATCAGTTCAGTTCAGTCACTCAGTCGTGTCTAACTCTTTTGAACCCATGGACTGCTGCATGCCAGGCCTCCCTGTCCATCGCCAACTCCCAGAGTTTACTCAAACTCATGTCCATTGAGTTGGTGATGCCATCCAACCATCTCATCCTCTTTTGTCCCATTCTCCTCCCACCTTCAATCTTTCCCAGAATCAGGGTCTTTTCAAATGAGTCAGTTCTTCACATCAGGTGGCCAAAGTAATTGAGTTTCTGCTTCAACATCAGTCCTTCCAATGAATATTCAGGACTGATTTCCTTTAGGATGGACTGGTTGGATCTCCTTGTAGTTCAAGGGACTCTCAAGAGTCTTCTCCAACACCACAGTTCAAAAGCATCAATTCTTCTGCACTCAACTTTCTTTATGATCCAACTCTCACATCCATACATGACTCCTGGGAAAAGCATAGCCTTCACTAGATGGACCTTTATTGACAAAGTAATGTCTCTGCTTTTTAATATGTTGTCTAGGTTCTTCATAGCTTTGCTTCCAAGGAGTAAATGTCTTTTTATTTCATGGCTACAGTCACCATCTGCAGTGATTTTGGAGCCCCCAAATTTTTGGAGCTCCATGGATGGAGGAGCCTGGGTAGCTATAGTTCATGGGATTGCAAAAGAGTCAGACATGACTTGGTGACTTAATGACAGAGCAAATTTAACTGGTTTGGTTAGAATCAATCACTTGTTACATGACATGGGAAGACTAAAGCTTTAGAGCCAGGAACAGTTCAAGGAACTTGAATTTTATATATGTATGTATATATATATGATGGCAAATGTATTACATGTGTATTTGCTTATACCTGTTAGCAAGTCAGTTATACTTGTTACCTGAACATGAATCATACTTGTTATGAATTATATCATAGGTATTTTAATATATCTTTATATCTTTTCATAACAATAGAAGGGTCTTCTAGATCAGAAACCATTTATTTCTAACACACTAGTTGAGGTCTGAAAGAGCTTTTTATAGTATCTGATAATCGAGATATATAAAGAAAATTCTCTCAGAACAAAATGTTATTTATTTTTCCTTTTAATTTTTGGTTGAAGAAAATGTCTCATTATAACAGAATCAGTAATCGACCAGAGTATGTAATCATTTTTCAATTATATTCATTTTATATACATTACTGTTTCAACCCAATATAATTAATTATGATTATTATGATTTGTGTATTTGTAAGATTGTGAATCATTTCATCTGATGGACCCTTTTGGTTTTACAGTTTGGCAAACAGAAGTATACTGATGGAATGATCCTCCCCAGTGTAGAAAAGCAATATATATTTTGTAAATTCATGGAAGTAGTCAAATTCTAGCACTCCAATAAGGAAACTGAATAGTGAATTGACTCTCCACTAATACTAAAAATCTAATTGGAATGAGTATTTTCTTCCACCCGAATGTTTGTTTAATGCCAATCTCAATCATTTCTAAGTATACTAGTAAATGCCATGTTAATTTTAATTCTGAGACAAAAATATATAAGAAAATACTCTTGGTTTAATTTGCTTCAAACATTTGCACTCTCTTTTGTTCAGAATACATCTATGAGAACAGAAATCTCTTATGTTTTTTAGAGTTTCCAGGAGAACTTCCTTGATTGTCTTACTGTAGGACAGTCTGTGGTAGAATTCAGTTCTGAGTAGGATTCCAGACTACTCATTTGAACTAATGACATGCTAATCCTATCTTTTGGTTCAAGGCAGCATTTCTTTTTTTTTTATTTTTTAACTTTACAATATTGTATTGGTTTTGCCATATATCAACATGAATCCGCCACAAGTATACACGTGTTCCCCATCCTGAACCCTCCTCCTTCCTCCCTCCCCGTACCATCCCTCTGGGTCATCCCAGTGCAGTAGCATTTCTTAGTCAGGAAGTGGGTGATCTTTGGAAATTTTAAAAAGGTCCTGAAGTGGCTCCAAAAAGTAAAACCAAGCACAGTGGCATAATTCATTAACAGCTTCCTTGACCTTTTCCGCAAAAGCTCTAAGTTTGATTGTAATGCTTGGGCCCCAGACAGAATCTTCATTAAGCAAGACCCTAAAGATTTTCTAGATTGTTTAGTTCAGTACTTCTCAAACTTTAAAGTGTGTCCAAGTCAGGGGGACCTTGTTTAAATGCAGATTTTGAGACAGTAGATGAGGGTAAGATTCTGCATTTCTAACAAGCTCCCAGGTGGCAGTCATGGGCCTGGGCCAGGACTCATGCTTTGAACAGCAAGATTTTAAAAGGCTTAACACTCTTTTCAGGGATGAAGTGTACCACACTAAACTTTCATATTTATTCATTTACTAACAACAACAACAAAAAGATGCCATCTTTTTGCCATCTTCAAAGATGGCACTGTAGTTTTTTTATTATTAGTAAATATATACTACAAATATATTTAATAAAAAGAAGGAATTCAATGAAGCTTAAAACTGACCATCATAGCATCATGTACACAGCCTTTGTATCATAAGTTATTCTTTACTTAGAAGAAGAATTTGGAGAAAAGATGGGAAAATTCATGCATTTCCCATTTATGCTATAGCTTTCCCTAAAGTCCTAAGTCCTCTTGTATATTAAACTTTGCTACTGTAGATTGCTTTTCAAAATCACACTCTACTATTTTCATTAGCATTTTAAGTTAATACTTGTTTAAAAGAGTTAATACTTTGAGAGGTTTAAATTATTGTCACATTGAATTTACTTATTTTAAAACAAATAATGAATCACATATATGAGGAAACAATTGATACTGAGGAAAGCTCTACAAATATTTTCACTTAACATTAAATTAATGTCCTGTGACATGATGAGAATGGTAATGGAAATAAGTCTACATTATCACCTAAGGGTATTATCAAAACTCAATTGGAAAGTGAAGATAACTGACCAGAATCATTTTGAATGCAATAACAGCACTACCTCTTACACTGTTGTGTGGAGTTTAAATGTTGCCACTTATAGAGTTGTGTTGATCTAAAAGTACCACCATTAACAGCAGTATGACAAGCCATTGTTAACCACCTACAGCTTTTGTTGGGCAAAACTGATGCACCTACTGCTTTGTAACTAAAGTACTTCTTTTCACAGTTGCATTCCATGTTAAGAGCTCATATTGAGAGAACAGGCCAAGGCAAATCTAACACCCCGCTATATCCCATTATATGATGGGTGGATTGCAATAGTTAACCTTTACCTGCTCCTAAAGTGCAGTGCCCTTCTCAACGGTGTACAGGTGAAGAAAACATCATGATATGAATTGAACTTACATAAGCATCTGAACACAAAGAAACAGACCAAGGCTACCTTCTAAGTGCAAGCTTTGCCCAGACATCAGCAACATCCCCTAGACAGACAGGATGTTAAAGCCTCACTTGACTGCATTAGCTGGAGCTTTTCACACTAGTGCACTTAATGGAAAAAGCTACCGACCAAAGCACTCCACTCAGGAAAGCTGTTCTGAGTCAAAAGCTGGCAGCAAATAAAATAAATACTAGCTTCCACAGCACTAGAAGAGTGAACAACGCTGGGTCTTGTAAGTTTGAAACTAAAATGCTTTTTCACAATAAAGTAAAATTGTCTGCTGAAGCCAATAAAAAGTAAACTGCATATACTGTGCATAAAAAATAGAGACTATGCTGGGTAGATCAGCAATTATAACCATTTGATACTTCTATGGAAAATCATGGTTAAAGTGTACCAATACTGGAGTGACACATATTCTTAATTACCCCACAATCTTTGTATATAAAAGAGAAGATGCACTTCACCCTGTATACTCCTGGCAAAGGCATAGATTAAACTAACTGGACACCCTAGTGATTGACTTCAGTTTGTCATTATGCTGGAAGTAAGAGAGAGATTTTGGAAAACATTCAAAAATAGGAATGGCATAATCCAAACCACAGGGATCTGGCAGAAGCTGCCAGATCCTTTGTGAACATAGATAAGGGAGAAGAACACATTCAGTTAAAAACAATAATACATGAACATATTTTACATTGTGGGATTTTGTTCATAGGAAGGTAAGAACGACTTAAATATATGTTGATATATTAACATTGTTTTGCCATATCTAAAAATCCTTTTCAACTTTAAAATCTGCTTCATATATAGTTAATCAGCCCTGAATTATAAAGACATACAACTTTTTACTATGGTGCAGTTAGTGAAAACAAGAGAAAGAAACAGTATTCTGGTATATCAAGCTTTTGTGGCTACATGATGAAATTCCACTGATGGGGGTCTCCGGTGTGTGACAGAATTACTTAAACGTAAGTAAAACCTGACAGGCTCCTTCACACAAGTGACAAGGGTTTACATTCAATTTTTATATCTTATGTGCCTTGTTGGTCTGTAACATAAAGCTGCTTTTTTGATTATGTATCCTTTGGGCATTCTAGTAATCAAGATAATATTACCAGAGAAGATAAAAAATCCTTATGCTCTTAATCTAAAAATACCTAAAATACGCATTTGGGTTTTAGGATTATAATGGAGGAAAAAACACTTCTCACTAATACAAGAAAACCTAAGGCCAGAAGTCAGAGGGATATCAAAGTTAGTTATAAAAACAATCAGGCTAGGAAAAAAGAAAATTATTTACTTTCTTTTTCAAACTGATATGTTGAATGCCTATGTTGTCATATTCTAGGTATTGTCATCCTTATCACTTCTGATTCCTTTTTTTTTTTTTTTTCTTTCCCTCTTTCATACTGCACATGAAAATCTTTGGGACATGTTGCTGGCTGTAACTTTTTCAAATATATCCATAAATTATCACTACTTCAGCAGTCACCCTTTTCATGAAATGGCAAAATGATAGGATACTGAAAGAGGAACTCCCCAGGTCAGTAGGTGGCCAATATGCTACAGGAGATCAGTGGAGAAATAACTCCAGAAAGAATGAAGGGATGGAGCCAAAGGAAAAAAAATACCCAGCTGTGGATGTGACTGGTGATAGAAGCAAGGCCTGATGCTGTAAAGAGCAATATTGCATAGGAACCTGGAATGTCAGGCCTATGAATCAAGGCAAATTGGAAGTGATCAAACAGGAGATGGCAAGAGTGAACATCGACATTCTAGGAATCAGTGAACTAAAATTTAACTCAGATGACCATTATATCTACTACTGCAGGCAGGAATGCCTCAGAAGAAATGTATTAGCCATCATGGTCAACAAAAGAGTCCGAAATGCAGTACTTGGATGCAATCTCAAAAATGACAGAATGATCTCTGTTCCTTTCCAAGGCAAACCATTCAATATCACAGTAATCCAAGTCTACGCCCCAACCAGTAACACTGAAGAAGCTGAAGTTGAACGGTTCTATGAAGACCTACAAGACATTTTAGAACTAACATCCAAAAAAGATGTCCTTTTCATTATAGGGGACTGGAATGCAAAAGTAGGAAGTGAAGAAACACCTGGAGTAACAGGGAAATTTGGCCTTGGAATATGGAATGAAGCAGGGCAAAGACTGAGAGTTTTGCCAAGAAACTGCACTCGTCATAGCAAACACCCTCTTCAAACAACACAAGAGAAGACTCTACACATGGACATCACCAGATGGTCAACACCGAAATCAGATTGATTATATTCTTGGCAGGCAAAGATGGAAAGCTCTATACAGTCAACAAAAACAAGACCAGGAGCTGACTGTGGCTCCGATCATGAACTCCTTATGGCCAAATTCAGACTTAAATTGAAGAAAGTAGGGAAAACCATTAGACCATTCAGGTATGACCTAAATCAAATCCCTTATGATTATACAGTGGAAGTGAAACATAGATTTAAGGGACTAGATCTGATAGATAGACTGCCTGATGAACTATGGACTGAGGTTCCTGACATTGTACAGGAGACAGGGATCAAGACCATCCCCATGGAAAAGAAATGCAAAAAAGCAAAATGGCTGTCTTGGGAGGCCTTACAAATAGTTGTGAAAAGAAGAGAAGCAAAAAGCAAAGGAGAAAAGGAAAGATATAAGCATCTGAATGCAGAGTTCCAAAGAATAGCAAGAAGAGATAAGAAAGCCTTCCTTAGCGATCAATGCAAAGAAATAGAGGAAAACAACAGAATGGGAAAGACCAGAGATCTCTTCAAGAAAATTAGAGATACCAAGGGAACATTTCATGCAATGATGGGCTCTATATAGGACAGAAATGGTATGGACCTAACAGAAGCAGAAGATATTAAGTAGAGGTGGCAAGAGTACTCAGAAGAACTGTACAAAAAAGATCTTCATGACCCAGATAATCACCATGCTGTGATCACTGACCTAGAGCCAGACATCCTGGAATGTGAAGTCAAATGGGCCTTAGAAAGCATCACTACAAACAAAGCTAGTGGAGGTGATGGAATTCCAGTTGAGCTATTTCAAATCCTAAAAGATGATGCTGTGAAAGTGCTCCACTCAATATGCCAGCAAATTTGGAAAACTCAGCAGTGGACACAGGACTGGAAAAGATCAGTTTTTATTCCAATCCCAAAGAAAGGCAATGCCAAAGAATGCTCAAACTACTGCACAATTGCACTCATCTCACACGCTAGTAAAGTAATGCTCAAAATTGTCCAAGCCAGGCTTCAGCAATACGTGAACCGTGAACTTCCAGAGGTTCTAGCTGGTTTTAGAAAAGGCAGAGGAACCAGAGATCAAATTGCCAACATCCGCTGGATCATCAAAAAAGCAAGAGAGTTCCAGAAAAGCATCTATTTCTGCTTTATTGACCATGCCAAAGCCTTTGACTGTGTGGATCAAAAGAAACTGTGGAAAATTCTGAAAGAGATGGGAATACAAGACCACCGGACCTGCCTCTTGAGAAACCTATATGCCGGTCAGGAAGCAACAGTTAGAACTGGACATGGAACAACACACTGGTTCCAAATAGGAAAAAGTGTACGTCAAGGCTGTATATTGTCACCCTGCTTATTTAACTATATGCAGAGTACATCATGAGAAACGCTGGCCTGGAAGAAGCACAAGCTTGAGTCCAGATTGCTGGGAGAAATATCAATAACCTCAGATATGCGGATGACACCACCCTTATGGCAGAAAGTGAAGAGGAACTAAAAAGCCTCTTGCTGAAAATGAAAGTGGAGAGTGAAAAAGTTGGCTTAAAGCTCAACATTCAGAAAACGAAGATCAGGGCATCTGGTCCCATCACTTCATGGGAAATAGATGGGGAAACAGTGGAAACCATGGCAGACTTTATTTTTTTGGACTCCAAAATCACTGCAGATGGTGACTGTAACCATAAAATTAAAAGACGTTTAGTCCTTGGCAGAAAAGTTATGACCAACCTGCTAAGTCGCTTCAGTCATGTCCTACTCTGTGCGACCCCATAGACGGCAGCCTACCAGGCTCCCCTGTCCCTGGGATTCTCCAGGCAAGAGTACTGGAATGGGGTGCCATTGTCTTCTCCAACCTAGATAGCATATTGAAAAGCAGAGACACTACTTTGCCAACAAAGGTCCGTCTAATCAAGGCTATGGTTTTTCCATTGGTCATGTATGGATGTGAGAGTTGGACTGTGAAGAAAGCTGAGCACCAAAGAATTGATGCTTTTGAACTGTGGTGTTGGAGAAGACTCTTGAGAGTCCCTTGGACTGCAAGGAGATCCAACCAGTCCATTCTGAAGGAGGTCAGCCCTGAGATTTCTTTGGAGGGAATGAAGCTAAAGCTGAAACTCCAGTACTTTGGCCACCTCATGCAAAGAGTTGACTCATTGGAAAAGACTCTGATGCTGGGAGGGATTGGGGGCAAGACGAGAAGGGGACGACAGAGGATGAAATGGCTGGATGGCATCACTGACTCGATGGACGTGAGTCTCAGTGAACTCCAGGAGTTGGTGATGGACAGGGAGTCCTGGCGTGCTGTGATTCATGGGGTCTCAAAGAGTCGGACACAACTGAGAGACTGAACTTAGCAGCAGTCACCCTGTTGTTCCAATCATTTGTACTATATTGGCATCCTTACTACTCTACACTAAATTCCTAGAATTCTAAGGTTGAATTGTATACTTTCTTTGGCAAAATCCTGCTATGACACTATTCTTCATTGAGAGTAAAAGCTGAAGTCTTTACATTAACTCCAATGTAACTCCCTAAACAAACATTTTTCTCATTTTTTGGTTTAGGTGGATGGGTCAAAGGACCAAAATTCTCTAGAGGATTCCCAGGATGTTGAACCTGAAATTCCAATACTTGGGCCACTTGATGCAAAGAGCTGACTCATTGGAAAAGACACTGATGCTGGGAAAGATTGAGGGCAGGAGGTGAAGGGGATGACAGAGGATGAGATGTTTGGATGGCATCACTGACTCAATGGACACGGGTTTGGGCGGACACCAAGAGTCGGTGATGGACAGGGAGGCCCAGCATGCTGCAGTCCATGGGGTCGCAAAGAGTCAGACACACCTGAGCGACTGAACTGAACTGAACTGAAGAGACCTAAAAGCTACAAGTCACTCGGGATAAGGAGCTTAGACCCCTGAATGGACACCTCCCCTCTGAGATCATAAACTGAGTATAAAATAAACATAATATTGTTAAACCATTGGGTTATTTTCTGGTTGTTTCAGCAGTTAGCCTACACTGACAAAGCACCATGATATATAAAGGTAACAGAAGATGTTTGATAGATGTGTGTCAAACAAATTCTGTATGCTATACATTCAATGTATAGCAGAAACCAGAGATCAAATTGCCAATATCCAGTGGATCATAGAAAAAGCAAAAAATTTCCAGAAAAAACATCTGCTTCAGCTTCATAGACTATGCTAAAGCTTTTGACTGTGTGGATCACAACCAACTGTGGAAAATTCTTAAAAAGCTGGGAATACCAGACCACCTTACCTATCTCCTGAGAAATCTATAAGTAGGTCAAGAAGCAATAGTTAGAACCAGACATGGAACAATAGACTGGTTCCAAATTGGGAAAGGAGTACGTCAAGGCTGTATATTGTCATTCTGCTTATTTAATTTATACACAGAGTACATCATGTGAAATTCCAGGCTGAATGAAGCACAAGCTGGAATCAAGATTGCCAGGAGAAATATCAATAACCTCAGATATGCATATGCCACCAACCTTATGGCAGAAAGCAAAGAAGAACTAAAGAGCCTCTTGATGAAAGTGAAAGAGGAGAGTGAAAAAGTTGGCTTGAAACTCAACATTCAAACGCAGATCATGGCATCTGGTTCCATCACTTCATGGCAGTTAGATGGGGAAACAATGGAACAGTGAGAGAGTTTATTTTCTTGGCCTCCAAAATAACTGGAGATGGTGACTGCAGCCATGAAATTAAAAGATGCTTGCTCCTTGGAAGGAAAGCTATGACGAACCTAGACAGCATATTAAAAAGCAGAGACATTACTTTGCCAACAAAGGTACCTCTAGTCATAGGTATGCTTTTTCCAGGAGTTTTGTATGGATGTGAGAGTTGGATCATAAAGAAAGTTGAGTGCAGAAGAATTGATGCTTTTGAACTGTGGTGTTGGAGAATACTCTTGAGAGTCCCTTGGACTACAAGGAGATCCAACTAGTCCATCCTAAAGGAAATCAGTCCTGAATATTCATTGGAAGGACTGATTCTGAAGCTGAAGCTCAGATACTTTGGCAACTGATGCACAGAAATGACTCCTTGGAAAAGACCCTGATTCTGGGAAAGATTGAGGGTGGGAGGAGAAGGGATGACAGAGGACGAGATGGTTGCATGGCATCACCGACTCCATGGATATGTGTTTCAGCAAGCTCTGGGAGTTGGCAATGAACAGGGAGGCCTGGTATGCTGCAGTCCATGGGGTCGCAAAGGGTCGGATGTGACTGATTGAACTGAACTGATACATTGAGTGTTCTTGAATGAAGCAATATTGCTCTAAAGCATGTGAGCAAGGAAGAATGTAATGTTCCAAGTGGTAGCTGTGGGAATTTGGTGACTATTCTGGCTGAAGGTAAAACTTAGAGAAATCAGGGAAGAGTCAAGGATAAGGACAAAAACCCATAGTAACTGTTGCCACCTGGAAAAATATCTAGTAAGTAAGTGTTTCCTACTCATCCACACTAAATCTGCAATATAATTCCACAGTCATCTAAGAACTTGTTATCACTAGTTTGTATTCCCACCAAAGTGTCAATTTCCAGCAACATCCTTTTAACAGCACCTCCAGTCCTTCCAACTGATTTATTTGCTCAGAAACCCCGGGCTCAAATTTTTTTACTTTCTATCAAATCCACCTATTTTTCACTATGCAAGCCCTCAGTCTCCCTTGCTATCCTCTTTTCCTTGGATACATTCCATAATGTCAGGTATCCCCATGCCCTTGTAGCCCTCACTCCCTTCCTACTGTACTTGTCCATTGGACTTCCAGCCCCAGTTAATTCCAGTAACTGCTATTGGTATATCCACATATAGATGCAACAACCAGCTGGGGAACACTAGCGAAAATTCACAACTAAACTTACTGATTTCCTTTTAAATTCCAGAACCTAAACGTCAAATTTACATTCAAACACATTTCCATAATATGGTTTTCACACTCTTTAAAATAACTATTGTGAATATTTTTAATTCTCCTTAAATTGTCCATGTGTTCTTTTTCCACATTGAGCTTCCACTTTATTTACAGCCCTTACTTAGTTAATTAGAAGTGATTATATCCACTACCACATCTGCAAGCTCATTCAATTACTCCAGTGTTCTATTTTCATTCCTTTTACAATTTAAGAGAAGTCTTTATTCTTGCTTTATGCTAAGTCTTTCTTTTGTGTTGACTCTTATTCTGCTTTCTTTGTCAAAGATTTTATTCCGGTACTTTTCACTTTCTCTTCTTCATTTTGTCTATTTCCCTCTTTCTACTGGATTGTATTATACTCACGGACACAAAACTATGACCTTGTCCTACTTCCATTTAAACAATGAGTAAAACAATGCAAAAATATTTCATTTCACATAGAAAGAATTATCCTCATGTCCTTGCAGTTTTCCAATTTCTTATTCTTCTTCAAACCAAAAATTCTAAGGAAAATGGCCTCTACCCATCAGCTCCAGTGATTTTCCTTTATTTCACTTTCTTAACTAAAGAGCCTCTTGATCAAAGTGAAAGAGGAGAGTGAAAAAGTTGGCTTAAAACTCAACATTCAGAAAACAAAGATCATGGTATCTGGTCCCATCACTTCTTGGCAAACAGGTGGGGAAACAATGAAAACAGAGAGACTTTATTTTGGGGGGCTCCAAAATCACTGCAGATGGTGACTGCAGCCATGAAATTAAAAGATGCTTGCTCCTTGGAAGAAAAGCTATGACCAACCTAGACAGCATGTTAAAAAGCAAAGACACCGCTTTCCCAACAAAGTTCCATCTAGTCGAAGTTATGGCTTGTAGTCATGTATGGGTGTGAGGGTTGGACTATAAAGAAAGCAGAGTGCCAAATAATTAACACTTTTGAACTGTGGTGTTGGAAAACATTCTAGAGAGTCCCTTGGACTGCAAGGACATCAAACTAGTCAATCCTAAAGGAAATCAGTCCTGAATATTCATTGGAAGGACTGATGCTGAAGCTGAAACTCCAACACTTTGGCCAACTGATATGAAGAACTAACTCATTGGAAAATGTCCCAATTCTGGGAAAGACTGAAGACAGGAGGAGAAGGGGATGACAGAGGAAGTTATGGATGGAGGTCATCACTGACTCAACAGACATGAGTTTGAGCAAGCTCCAGGAACTGGTGATGGACAGGGAAGCCTGGCATGCTGCACTCTGTGGGGTTGAAAAGAGTCAGACTCTACTGAGCGACTGAATTGAATTGTAACATCCTTGCTTTACAGATATGGCAGGAAATATTCAATTTCTCACTACTTTGGGGAAGAAATGAAACAAACCATAAAATATATTTTGCTCCATGAGCTTCTTAATATTACTTCTTTCTTTTTCTACTCTAACACATATCTACAACACTCAATTTGGACCTCAAACTCAAAGTTCCTTCCCAGAATCACATTCAACACTTATTTGGCATACATTTCAATTATGTCAGACATCATGTTATATGATCTGAAAAACATGTTTCTATCTTAAAATCATTTAATGTCAATTACTGTTGCACCTGGAGCCTGACCATAGGGGGTTTGCCCAGAACAGACTCTCCCTCCCCTGCCATATCCTTTGCTATATCTCTTAAGTACTTAGATAGTAGTATCTCATTCATATTTTCTGAGTTTTCACATTCTAACACCACCACCAAACTGAAGAAAGTATCTTCTTGATGATAATGAGCATGTAGCCCCTGACATATTAGCAGATAAGGATTGATGATGTCAACAGCCCTCTCAGCTCAACATCAACCAATCAGAGAATTGTGTACCAGCAGATCATATATCCCGAGTCAGCCCTCCATCACCTGATCTTTAGAAATGCTTTGCTGAAACTCTTTGGAGAGTTTGGCATTTGCGGGAGCATGAGCCACCCATTTTCCTTACATGCATGTGAATTCCTTTCAGTCGTGTCTGACTCAGTGATGCTATGGTCTGTGTAGTCCAACAGGCTCCTCTGTCCATGGGATTCTCCAGGTAAGAATATTGGAATGGGTTGCCATGCTCTCCTCCAGGGGATCTTCCTGACCCAGGGATTGAACCTGTGGTTCTTATGTCTCCTGTATTGGCCGGTGGGTTCTTTATCACTAGCCCCACCTCCTTTCAGGGTCCCGAGATAAACTTTTCTCTGGTCCAATAATGTTTCTAGTTTGGTTAGCCTCATTGCACATTGAGCGTACAAATGTGGATTCATTAACGTTATTATTTCCATATTAGTTTCTTATGCAAATAATAGGGTTAATAAACAGTAATGCTAAGGTTTAAACCCCAGGGTTCCTAATTTCAAATTCCTGCTTATTTTCATTAATCTCTGAGATTATTCATGACTTTTTCATTTATGCATCTAGCAATCTTTTCTATTTTATTTTTGTTTTTAATATCAATAACAGCTTATAGCTCAGGTGGAAAGAATTCACCTGCAATGTAGGAGACTCCAGTTAGATTCTTGGGTTGGGAAGATCCACTGGAGGAGGAATAGGGTACCCACTCCAGTATTTTTGGGCTTTCCTTGTGGCTCAGCTGGTAAAGAATCCACCTGCAATGGGGGAGACCTGGGCTTGATCCCTGGATTGGGAAGATCCCCTGGAAAAAGGAAAGGCTACCCACTATAGTATTCTGGCCTAGAGAATTCCAGGGACTGACTAGTCCATGGGGGTCACAAACAGTCAGACACAGCTGAGTGACTTTCACTTTCATTTTGAAATCTTTCTTTATATAACTGCCTCTATTATGCTTTTCTTCACACATATATAATCGTATTAATTAATAGGTGTGAAATTCACTGTAGACAACATATTCCCATAATAACCCCTGATTCACTTTCCATTACAACATTTCTTCAAAGAAATATGACTGTTTTAATATTCTAAATACACAAGTGCTTTATTTCAAATCCTTCTTCCAAAGAAGTATTTTATTTTTGTTTTGGTAATTCAGCATGCTGAATACATGAATACTGAATGATCATGGTAGAACTTACTGAATTCTAGGTTGAAATTAATCAAGACACTTAAATTTGCACATTTAACACACTTCCCAAATTATTGCATTTCTGCATCTTATTCATGATGATTTTCTGTGCAATTGCAAACCTGCAACTGATATGACTATATTTGCCTGGTTTATGCCAATCCTTTTCTTTAGACATACAGTTTTTTATAAAGCATTTCCCTCTACCAAATAAGATATTCATTTTAAGCCATCTCTTCAAACTCAAAGATACTGTTTATGTTAACATGTCACTCTATCACTGCTTGAGTTGCAAAGACTTGCTTCCACATTCTGTGAATGCCGTGTTCTACTCTGTAATTCTGTCCCTAAATAGCACACTACCTATCAATATACAAACAACATTGCTTTTTTAATTTCTAGGAAAAAAATCAAACCTAAGTATACTTGAGGGAAAACTATAATTACTTCACATAATTAATTACTTTTCCACAACAGCAACTCTGACAATTACTCATTCTAAGAAAGCACAATCACATTACAGAAACTTGATCCAATTATTTAGCTCCCAACACAGGCAGGGATACGTCTACCATGCTGGTCTGTGCTGAGATCTGTTTTGTTGTGTCACATTGATGTCATTTCTACCACCCTAGATTTTTCCAATTTTTGCCACTAAGCAAAGTCCAGCCATGTGTCTTCAGTGTCTCTGAGAGCTCACTGGGAGTTTAATGTCTGTTACTACATCTTGTTCCTAAAGTTCTAGTCTCCCCAAATTACTAATTTCATTCATTAATAATTTCTTTTTACTTTCTTTCTTTTTTTTTTTTTTACAGTGTAATATATGTGTATTGTCATGCTGTCCTTTAGACATCCAGGACTTAGCCTGTATAACTGACACTTCATACCCTTTGACCAACATCTCCCCATCCCCCCAGCTGCTGGCAACCACCATTCTGCTTCGTTCTATGAGTTTCACTGCTTCAGTTTCACAGATAAGTGAGCTGTGTAGTATCTGTCTGTCTGTATCTGGCTCATTTCACTGAACTTAATGCCCTCCAGGTTCGTCCATCCTGTTACCCTTGGCAGGGTTCCTTATCCAAGGCTGAAGAGTGTTTGTCAGCTTGTGGTATGGGTGTGTATCAGTATCTTCTTTACCCATTATCTGTTGATGGAAACTTGGATTCTTTTCATACCTTGGCTCTTGTGAACAACGAGCAGTGACCTTGGAAGCTCGGATTTCTATTAGAGATACTGACTTTAGAAATGAAATTGTTCATTTTTTGAGGAACCGCCTTACTTTCTCCACAGTGGCCTCACAGTTTACAGTGGTGGTCAAGGAGGGAAAGGGGAACCCTCTTTTTACTTTCTTTATCTTACAATGACAAAAATACAGAACAGAGAGATTTTACCTTGAGTTCTGCAAAGTACTATTTATATTAGGTGACTGTGTATGGTATAGAGTCTTAAGATTTAGGGCTGACAGTAGAGAAGGGATAGTAGTCTGAGGACTTTCTCACTGGACAAATATTTTCTTCCAGCTCTTGTCCTCTTGCTCTATTGATCCTCTCTCTCTCTCTCTGTCTCTCTTTTCTTCTCTAATTTGGCTAAAGTAAAACTTTAAAAAATTCCTCCCACTTCATTAAGTAGAATCATTTAGCTCCTTCTGTCTTTTAAGTTAGCCTGTTTTTCCAAGCTTTAAGCATACTCTTTTGAAAACCAAAATAGTCCGTCAAAACATTTTATGAACCTGACGTTTTAAGAGAAAATTTTGCTACAAGCTTTTCATCTGATTGCTATTTTGTTTTATTCCCTCCACAGTTTCCCTTCAGCAAATTTTTTTATTACCTGAAAATGACTTCTATCTTGAGAACATACACCCTCTCTCACACAGATTTTAAATTATCTGAGTGGTATTTGATTAGAAGTCAAGCATACCATTTAATAGAACTACGCACATTATTTTACACAGACAGATTACAGAGAGAGTGACTTTTTGTTGGCATCAAATGGCATCAAACTGTGGGTGTTTCTCCCACATGCCCTGTAACTGAACCTGATTGCTCTTCTTTTCAGGGCACTAGCTCCTCATATTCTGGTTAATCTGTGATTAAATTTCTGTCTCTTTGAAATTTACAAAAAGACATTATTTCTTTTAGCCAGTTCCCTTTCTACATTACTCTGTTCAGGTCTTCAATATATACATTTTATTCCAAAAAATGTCCCATCTTCCTGTGAGGTTTACAAATGGAAGAGTGTTTTTGAGTACTATTCTACATGAATGACGTGGGTAGAATAGAGCGGACTTCTACACTTGCTTCACTCTCTAGTGTCAGAGGCACAATGTCAAGAGAATTGTCAAACTCTCCAGTTTTGGAAAACTATCTCTTAACAGCCAATGTAGCCTTCTTGTTTTTGATGCTACTTAGTTTTCAATATGGGCTTCCTTGTTGGCTCAGACCAGAGATCCAGGTTTGATCCTTGGGTCAGGAAGATTCCCTGGAGAAGAGAATGGCTACCCAATCCAGTATTCTCATTAAACTGAACTCTGATTTAACTTCAGTTACCTAGAAAAAGTTGATTAATTAGATGTTCCCAAACTACTATGATATTTATGATGATTTTTTTGCTTAGGTGATGAAGATATTTAATATTCTTGGACAGAGTTACATGTCTAATGCTTTTTTGCTGCCCTGAAGTTGAGTATTATACTTTACTTTGATATATTTCTTAAAAGTTTATGCCTTGTTAAGCAGGTTTTTTTAAGATAAGTGACTTTTCTTCAAATCTTTAAAGACACTTAATCAACATGTGGATAAGAATTACTATCAATCACATACATTTTGTGAACATGCATTATATGTACAAATATCTACTATGTAATGGAGTCTCCAATAAGAAACAAGGCATAGTCTTTGCCTTGAAGGTTCTTACATTACACCAATAATGCTAAAAGTAAGGATAAAAATAATAGACGTTTCAGGGATTGTACCAATTGCTTCATAAGGATTATCTCATTAAATCTGTATATAAGATGATGCTATGCTAAATCACTTCAGTCGTGTCCAACTCTGTGTGACCCCATAGACGGCAGCCCACCAGGCTCCCCCATCCCTGGGATTCTCCAGGCAAGAACACTGGAGTGGGTTGCCATTTCCTTCTCCAAAGCATGAAAGCGAAAAGTGAAAGTGAAGTCGCTCAGTAGTATCCGACTCTTAGTGACCCCATGGACTGCAGCCTACCAGGCTCCTCCATCCATGGGATTTTCCAGGCAAGAGTACTGGAGTGGGGTGCCATTGCCTTCTCCGATAAGATGATGAGGTAAGGACTACTCATTTCATGTGGGAGAATATGATATAAAGAAAGGCATTAAGACTGAAGTAGATCTAGTATATTTAAAGAGAAAAATAATAATTTTCTTCCACTGAAGTACTTTTTATTTAAAGAAAGAGGAAAATATATAGTTAAAGAGGTTCTTAGGCCTTTGGCCATTATTGAGAAACTTAAAACTTATCATCTCATTAAATCGGTTTGTTTTATAACTGATTGAGTTTAAAGGTTGATGATTATGTAGGCAAGTCCGACTTTAAGAAAGCTAATCAGTTAGCAGATTTTAGGATGAGTTGGAAGAACAAAGGACTGATGGCACAGGAATGATAGAAATGGGCAGACTAGACCTGAGGTGGTTTGGGCCTGGGCTTAATTAAATGAATAAAAAATAAAAGAATGGGATAAATGATGTGAGATATTATAATAGAAACAATCAAGTACCTTACTATATGACTGAATTCAGAAGAAGGAAGGACGATGAACAATTTATTTTTCAACCACAACTCATCTTTACCACGCACATGCGCCTGTTTCATCTTCAAAATCTTAAATGCCAATATCTCACTTAGTATATCAGTAGTTCATATGACATACAGGCCAAAGTCTTTATCATGGACTACAAGGTTCTTCAGACATGATCTTCATGAACTTACACATGATAACTTTTCTAGCCTTTACTCCTTTCATTTTAATGAACAGATAGACTGAGAGTCTACAATGTTTCAAACCTTGTTTTTTAAAACTTTTGCTTTTAAAGATCACTTATAATTTGAAAAATTATTGAGATTTTCAAAGGATATTCCTTTAAGTAAGGTGTATTATTTATATTTTCACTATGTTAGAAATCAAACATTTTATACACACACACACACACACATATATCTTAAAAGAAATACAATAAATTCACAATGAATTCTGTTTGTGGTTGATAACAAATTCTGTCAGTTACTCTTCCTTGAAGTGGCAGACCTACTCAGTTCATTTTAAAGAAAATATCTGCCAAGATATATTCAAGCTTGATTAAAGTTTCTCAATCAGTCTTTCTTTGAAGTAGAAATGATGTTCTATGGAAGACTGGATGGCTAGTTTGTCTCACAATTAAAACACACACACACATAATGGTGAACAAAAACACAAAGTTTTTCCCTGAGGCAAGCACTGGACTTCTGTATGCATTTGTGTTGTTGTTCAGTTGCTCAGTTGTGTGTGACTCTTTGCGACCCCATGGACTGCAGCACGCCAGGCTTCCCTGTCCTTCACATCTCCCAGAGCTTTCTCAAACTCATGTCCTTGCAGTCTATGATGCCATCCAACCATCTCATCCTCTGTTGTCCCCTTCTCCTCCTGCCTTCTATCTTTTCCAGCATCAGGGTCTTTTCCAATGAGTTGGCACCTTGCATCAGGTGACCAAAGTATTGGAGCTTCAGCTTCAGCATCAGTCCTTGCAATGAATATGCAGGGTTGATTTCCCTTAGGATTAACTGGTTTGATCTCCTTATAGCCCAAGGGACTCTCAAGAGTCTTCTCGAACACCACAGTTCAAAAGCATCAATTCTTCAGTACTCAGCCTTCTTAATGGTCCAACTCTCACATCCATACATGACTACTTGAAAAACCATAGCTTTAACTATACAGACATTTGTTGGAAGAGTAATGTCTCTGCTTTTTATTATGCTGTATAGTTTTGTCATAACTTTTCTTCCAAGGAGCAAGCATCTTTTAATTTCATGGCTGCAGTCACATGTCTGCAGTGATTTTGGGGGGGTACTTAATACAAACTTTCTATTTTGTCATGCAGATTATTAAAAGATTTGCATTCAAGTGTTTTTTTTTTTTTAGTAAAATTGGTATTTTTCATGGTTTCATCAATGATATTATTAAGTTGGACTAGCTTTTAAATTGTATTTAATATGCTTTTGTGTCACTGCCTTATTTGAGCCTGGCCCCAGCAATTTCTTCACCATTACTTTTGCTCCATCATTAAATATACTGAGGCAGTGAAAATGACCCACAACATATTTATATTATGATGAAAAGTTTGACACTGAATGCCTGAAGTGACTCTCAGATCTTGTAGTTTGTGTCCCACACTGTGAGAAAGTTTGTACCAATTAAAACACTAATCAAGGATAATGCGGCTGAAGCATGGTAAGCTAGGAGGAAAGTGTTTGCTTTGTTTTTTTTTTTTTTTTCTTTTAGGTAGGGGAATATTAAGGCAATTTTAGTGCTGAAGTGCATGACCTGGTAACATAGCTACATTTTTCTCAAAAGAGAGAACAAAGCTATCTAACTTAAATATTCAATTTTTTTTTCTTTTTTTTTTCCTTTTTTTTTTTATTCTTCCAATTTTATTTTATTTTTAAACTTTACATAATTGTATTAGTTTTGCCAAATATCAAATGAATAGATTTGAATTGAGAAATTGGTTAGAGGAAGTCAAACTAGAACCCTTGGAATAGAAATCGTATCTTTCCTGCTAATGCCTTCAACACTGATAAATAATTTTCTGACCTATTTCACAAGATTATTTTATGATTATGACTTTTATTCACAGATAATAATAAATAAGCATAGTGGAAAACTTTGAGATTTAATTCATCACTATAAAAGTTTTCAAGAATGAAGGACTATCTTTAAATATTTTAGAAGCAACAGTTGAAGAACTGTCCAACTTCTTCTGAAAACATCTCTTTAGTAATTATTATGTGATATCCCTGTAGGCTGTTAAACTTTTTTTTTCTACTTTATTTATTACTCTAAGAATAGTTTTATGTTATCTCTCAAAAGATAAAACAATTATTTCCCACTCACATTTTTAATTAAACGAAAATCATAACAGTCTATAACAAACTACTGTATTGACACAAGTTACGACTTTGCCAACAAAAGGTCCATCTAGTCAAAGCTATGGTTTTTCCAGGAGTCATGTATGGATGTGAGAGTTGGACTATACAGAAAGCTGGGTGCCGAAGAACTGATGCTTTTGAACTGTGATGTTGGAGAAGACTCTTGAGAGTCCCTTGGACTGCAAGGAGATCAAACCAGCCCATCCTAAAGGCAGTCAGTCCTAGATACTCATTGGAAGGACTGATTCTGAAGCTGAAGCTCCAATACTTTGGCTACCTCATTCAAAGGGCTGATTGATTAGAAAAGACTCTGATTCTGGGAAAGATTGAAGGCAGGAGGAGAAGGGGATGACAGAGAATGAGATGGCTGGATGGCATCACTGACTCAATGGACATGAGTTTGAGTAAACTCCGGGAGTTGGCAATGGACAGGGAAGCCTGGCGTGCTGCAGTCCATGTGGTCGCAAGGAGTCAGACATGACTGAGTGACTGAACTAAACTGACAGCACAATACCTAGTAGAAAAATAAATGCCATAACTCTGCACATTAATCCAATAAAAACATCTATTTGTTCTGGATTCCGTGCTTTCTCTAAACATTAAGGTTAATCATTTGAAGATAAACAAGTAATACACTCTCGATTTATTTTCCTAACTGTGAAGTGTCCATTTAGAGCATATGGTTGTGGAATATGAGTGTTTGGGGGAAATGAAGGGAGATTGTGTACTGAAGGAAATAAGCATGCAGAGCTAGCGCTTATTGTGCAAAATGCTAATACATTCCTTCCACTTTAATGCATTTTTCTTTCTGCTCATTCAGATACACTCAGTAGCTCCCCATTCACTTAAGCCCGGGCTTTACCTTAAGGTTTTTGGTGTGCATTAATAAATGTACTGAGAGAGAGTCTTCAAAAGATCTCTAATGAAACCATGATTAATATTAATATAAGGGATCCTCTATACCATAGAGGGGCTTCCCAGGTAGCACTAGTGGTAAAGAACCTGCCTCCCAATGCAGGAGACATAAGAGAAGTGGATTCGATCCCTGAGTCAGGAAGATCTCCTGGGTAAGGGCATGGAAGCCCATTCCAGTATTATTGCTTGGAGAATCCTGTGGACAAAGGAGCCAGGTGGGCTATGGTCCATAGGATCGCAAATAGTCAGACACGACTAAAGCAAATTAGCATGCATGCACATATACCATAGAGATTCCTGAGTATTGTTCCTTCCTCAGTGTAGTTCCAGATTTGTTGATCAGTCCAAATATCTGTAATCTTGGTGAACAAAGATTATATAGGTTATTTTTTTAAATCTCCAGTTGATCCACAGCACCCAGGACATTGTCCAATTCAGAGTAGCATCTAATTTTTTTTTACTGAAAGAATAATATCAGTGAAAGGCTACTTGGAGATTTATATGTCAATAAAGAGAGACTATCCAGTGATACAGAATGAACTCATGATTGGAACTGCAAAGACTTACTTTTCTTTAATTACTGCCTTTAAACATCTCACACTAGGTTTTCCTTCCCCTGCATTAGATGACATTCTCAATGAGTCACCAGCTTTCCATATACTTTAAGGTATTAAAACAAGATATGCTTTGCAACTGTAATTAATTTTTAAGTATACTAATATATCCAGCCCTGCCAAACTCAAACTTCAATCTGCCATCCCTCATTTCCCCAGATGAGGTTTGCCCTGTGCAAGGAGACCTGATGTAAGGCCAAAGTGATGTTTTTGTTTTTTCCCTGTCATCCTGTCTCCTCATGAATCTTTCAGATGTTGTTGGAAAGATCAAAAGCAAAAATGTTAGTTGACTAACCACTGCTGTGATATGGTCACCGAGACTATCTGTACATCAGATAACAAAATGCTGATTCTCTGGTGCCTTACACATAATGATCTTTAGAAGCTTCTTACAAAACATTATGCTGCCCAGTTCCTGGATATGGCAATCCACTTTCTGGCTGACATTCTATTCACTTTCCCCCTACAGTTCTAGACCCTAGGAGGCTACCTCCTTTTCTTTGTCAGAGGTCATCGGCTCCTATCACTTGGCATTGACTAGAATTCATCAAGATGACTCAAGCCCAGCCACCTCTGCAGGATTTACATTTGTCCTCCAGGAAGTTTGTGAACTTTTGCCCTTCTAAATGCTAGGACTCTGTGTATCATCGGTGATCTTTTCATCTCATTCAGCCTTTAAGTTAAATCCTATTGACTTCATGACTTTAAACAACAGGATTTAGTTTCTATACTCTTACTCCTATATCACCCACCTTCAAAGCCTAAGGAAAACACTTCAGGTTTTCTGAGGATTTTTCTTGCATGTTCTGCTCCATCACTCTCTTTGGAAGGAACATCTGAATTTCTGTAGCTTAGCAAGTATTTGGCGGTGGAATGAAAGACATGCCTCTTCTACTGGAGACACTCTCATTACCAAAAGGAGTTTCCCGAAGCCTTTTCTATTGGTGTGAAGAGGGTATCTTTTTTCTTTCCCCTTAGTGATGGGAAGAGAAAATTCACTTCTCTTCCATAAGTTTTATATAGTCTGATGATTATTTTTAAACTTCCTTTAACTTTCCTTAAATTTCAAACTGTATGATTGTTTAGGCAGGACCATATTTGACCTCTTGTAGTCAATAGATAGACTAGAAGCTGAAGCAGACCTAATAGTAACAGAAGACCTAACAGAAGAAGAGATATTAAGAAGAGGTGGCAAGAATACACAGAAGAACTATACAAAAAAGATCTTCATGGCCCAGATAACCACGAGGGTGTGATCACTCACCTAGAGCCACACATCCTGGAATGTGAAGTAAAGTGGGCCTTTGGAAGCATCACTACGAACAATGCTAGTGGAAGTGATGGAATTCCAGTTGAGCTATTTCAAATCCTGAAAGATGATGCTGTGAAAGTGCTGCACTCATTATGCCAGCAAATTTGGAAAATTCAGCAGTGGCCACAGGACTGGGAAAGGTCAGTTTCCATTCCAGCCCCAAACAAAGGCAATGCCAAAGAATGTTCAAACTACTGCACAATTGCACTCATCTCACATGCTAGCAAAGTAATGCTCAAAATTCTCCAAGCTAGGCAGGCTTCAACAGTACGTGAACTGTGAACTTCTAGATGTTCAACCTAGATTTAGAAAAGGCAGAGGAGCCAGAGATCGAATTGCCAATATCCATTCATTTCAGTTCGGTTCAGTCGCTCAGTTGTGTCTGATTCTTTGCGACCCCATGAATCACAGCACACCAGTCCTCCCTGTCCATCAGCAACTCCTGGAGTTTACCCAAACTCATGTCCATTGAGTCGGTGATGCCATCCAGCCATTTCATCCTCTGTCGTCCCCTTCTCCTCCTGCCCCCAATCCCTCCCAGCATCAGAGTCTTTTCCAATGAGTCAATTCTTCGCATGAGGTGGCTAAAGTATTGGAATTTCAGCTTCAGCATCAGTCCTTCCAATGGACACCCAGGACTTATCATCAAAAAAGCAAGAGAATGCCAGAAAAACATCTACTTCTGCTTTATTGACTATGCCAAAGCCTTTGACTGTGTGGATCACAACCAACTGTGAAAAATTCTTAAAGAGATGAGAATACAAGATCACCTTACCTACCTCCTGAGAAATCTGTATGCAGGTCAGGAAGCAAAAGTTAGAACTGGACATGGAACAATGGACTGGTTCCAAATCAGGAAAGGAGTATGTCAAGGCTGTATATGGTCACCCTGCTTATTTAATTTCTATGCATATTACATCAAGCAAAACGCCAGGCTGGATGAAGCACAAGCTGGAATCCAGATTGCAGAGAGAAATATCAATAAACTCAGATACTCAGATAACTGTATACTTATGGCAGAAAGAGAACTAAAGAACCTCTTGATGAAAGTGAAAGAGGAGAGTGAGAAAGCTCGCTTAAAACTCAATATTCAAAAAAAAAAAAAAAAACAACAACTCAACATTCAAAAAAACAAAGATTATGGCATCTGGTCCCATCACTTCATGGCAAATGCATGGGGAAACAATGGCAACAGTGACAGGTTTTATTTCTTTGGGCTCCAAAATCACTGCATATGGTGACTCCAGCCATGAAATTAAAAGACACGTCCTTCTTGGAAGAAAAGCTATACCAACATAGACAGCATATTCAAAAGCAGAGACATTATTTTCCCTATAAAAATCCATCTAGTCAAAGATATGGTTTTTCCAGTAGTCACGTATGGATGTGAGAGATGGGCTATAAAGAAAGCTGAGCACCGAAGAATTGATGCTTTTGAACTGTGTGTTGGAGAAGACTCTTGAGAGTCCCTTGGACTGCAAGGAGATCCAACCAGTCCATTCTAAAGGCAGTCAGTCCTGAATACTCATTGGAAGGACTGATTCTGAAGCTGAAGCTCCAATACTTTGGCTACCTGATTCAAAGGGCTGATTGATTAGAAAAGACTTTGATTTTGGGAAATATTGAAGGCAGGAGGAGAAAGGGACAACAAAGGATGAGATGGTTGGATGGCATCACCAAGTAATTGGACATGAGTTTGAGGAAACTCTGACAGTTTGTGATGGACAGGGAAACTTGACGTGCTGCAGTCCATGGGGTCGCAATGAGTTGGACACAAGTTGACTGAACTGACTTGAGTCAATAGCATATGGACATGTCTAGCAATTTCCTTTCAAATATTGCAACACAATGTCTATTCTCAATTTTGAGGTGTAGTAAAATTTTTGAGATGATTAGAGAACACTATTAGAATATTGAAGAAGATTTAAAATAAAGTAGCCTCATTTTCACAAAAATGAAATGAGGACTCACAAAGAAAGAAATGAGGACTTGCCCAAATTCCCATGATTTGTGGCAAAGTTTAAAGTAGTACACAGCCCTCCTAATTCTAGTCTATGTCCCCAGCCCTGCCATGGGCTATTTTACACTCTGAAGGGAATCATTTATGGAAATTCACAGTAATCTTGATTTAAAACAAGGTTCTGACCAAACAGAATAACTTCACATAATGGAATCACTTGAGTTTATGAAAAGACCATTTTTATAATCACGTCTATTTTGCTGCTATAAAAATAAATCTCAAGGGATGAACATTGGGGTACACGTGTCTCTTTCCCTTCTGGTTTCCTCAGTGTGTATGCCCAGCAGTGGGATTGCTGGATCATAAGGCAGTTCTATTCCCAGTTTTTTAAGGAATCTCCACACTGTTCTCCATAGTGGCTGTACTAGTTTGCATTCCCACCAACAGTGTAAGAGAGTTCCCTTTTCTCCACACCCTCTCCAGCATTTATTGCTTGTAGACTTTTGGATCGCAGCCATTCTGACTGGCATGAAATGGCACCTCATAGTGGTTTTGATTTGCATTTCTCTGATAATAAGTGATGTTGAGCATCTTTTCGTGTGTTTGTTAGCCATCTGTATGTCATCTTTGGAGAAATGTCTATTTAGTTCTTTGGCCCATTTTTTGATTTGGTCATTTATTTTTCTGGAGTTGAGCTGTAGGAGTTGCTTGTATATTTTTGAGATTAGTTGTTTGTCAGTTGCTTCATTTGCTATTATTTTCTCCCATTCTGAAGGCTGCCTTTTCACCTTGCTAATAGTTTCCTTTGTTGTGCAGAAGCTTGGCATACACACTGAGGAAACCAGAAGGGAAAGAGACACGTGTACCCCAGTGTTCATCACAGCACTGTTTATAATAGCCAGGACATGGAAGCAACCTAGATGCCCATCAGCAGATGAATGGATAAGAAAGCTGTGGTACATATACACAATGGAGTATTACTCAGCCATTAAAAAGAATACATTTGAATCAGTTCTAATGAGATGGATGAAACTGGAACCTATTATACAGAGTGAAGTAAGCCAGAAAGAAAAACACCAATACAGTATACTAACACATATATATGGAATTTAGAAAGATGGTAACAATAACCCTGTGTACGAGACAGCAAAAGAGACACTGATGTATAGATCAGTCTTATGGACTCTGTGGGAGAGGGAGAGGGTGGGGAGATTTGGGAGAATGCCTTTGAAACATGTATAATATCATGTATGAAATGAGTCGCCAGTCCAGGTTCGATGCACAATACTGGATGCTTGGGGCTGGTGCACTGGGAGGACCCAGAGGAAGGGTATGGGGAGGGAGGAGGGAGGAGGGTTCAGGATGGGGAACACAGGTATACCTGTGGCGGATTCATTTCGATATCTGGCAAAACTAATACAATATTGTAAAGTTTAAAAATAAAAAAGACAGTAAAATAAATAAATAAATAAATCTCAAGGGATGGAATCCAAAACAGATTAGGTTCTTGACAATTTAAGATCCATAATGAGATTCTAGTGCATTATTTTCCCCCAATTCATTGCATTCATTTGACAATAACAACCGTTTACTTCTTAAATACAGTATTCCATCATAGTTTGCCATCTTCATACTAATCTCTTTTTTGGTCTTTATTTCTACTGTGGGTTTCATTCTTCTGTTACATGCTTCATCAACATAACAGACAGAATATTCTTTAATTTTATCCTCTTTTATCCCTCATGTCCAATAAGTGAAAGTCTATTGGATGTATCCATATATTGTTTCTAACCTCAAACCTATTCTTTCCATTCTCAGTTCTACCTATAACTATTTATCAATTTCTTATTAGGTAAACCCTGTTTTTAAACATCCTATGTTATTATTAACAAAAACATGACTAAATAAAATTTTAAATTTGTAACTATTTCTTAAGTAAAATTTTCAGAATCATAGATTTCAGGATTAGAGGGAAAATTGCTATCATCTGATCTAGCAAGCCCTTTGATGCTAAAATTATCTTTACATAATGATCATTTAGCTCATGCTTGGGAACTGACAGACTCTCCGGAGATACAGTCAATTTTAAATATCACTGAGCAACACTGACTGCTTAGAATGATCTTTTTAGACAAATTAGTTGTACTTCTCATTTGAGTACACTTTGATTGGTTTGTCCCACTGAATTTCTTTAGAATAAGGGTGAGCTACTTATATACAACAAAGTTTTAGCTATTTTAATATAGCAGTTGTTAGTACTAACCTTAAAAAAATCTGTATTTTGAGCTGAGATTCTGGCCTATTTGCCATGTGACGATTCTTTCTTGCTATGGGAAATAATAAGCTGATGCATCTTACCAAGATATTTGGATCCTGAAAATGATACTTATGTATGATATAATAAAGGGGAAAATAGGTTATTTTTTTCAAAGTTTTTGCATCTCATTTTATGCCATGAATGAGTATACTTACTTGGTAGGCAATATACAAAGGCAAGTTATCAATATTCCAAATACAGAAGATAATCTACAATTGAAAGTCATTACTGTTAATCTGGATATAATAGGGGCAGATCAAATCCTAGACTCAAAGTTCAATTACCAAGCAACAAACAAACAAGCAAAACATTTTGCCTGCCTATCCTAAGACATCTGAATATTGGAGTTCTGAATATTTTACTCATTGGTTTACAAAAGTTATTCAGTAATTAATTCAGGGAAGACATTGTAAGAGGGAAGTCTCCCCTGAATCTATTAAAAAACTACCTTAAATATTAGCTGAATCTTTTAAATTTAGTTCTCACTTCTTTAATCCATTTTATCTTTTATATTATGGTTTTTAGACTCAAAGTTCAATTACCAAACAACAAACAAACAAGCAAAAACATTTTGCCTGCCCATCCTAAGACATATGAATATTGGAGTTCTGAATATTTTACTCATTGGTTTACAAAAGTTATCCAGTAATTAATTCAGGGAAGACATTGTAAGAGGGAGGTCTCCCCTGAATCTAGTAAAAAACTGCCTTAAATATTAGCTGAATCTTTTAAATTTAGTTCTCACTTATTTAATCCATTTTATCTTTTCTCTTATGGTTTCAATTTTTTTATCACTTTGCTTCCTTCCACTGAACTTATTGTTTATCTAGTTTCCATGATACAATCTAGCCTAGAACTGAACATAATACTATAGCCATTATTACAAGTAGATCCAAAGTAGATCTAACCTCTCCCTTATTTTAGACACTGTCAATACAGTTGAAGATCACATTAGCTTCTTTTTGGTAAGCATACACCACTGCTGACTTACAATGAAGTCCATAAATAAACACTGAATACTTGCAGGTCTAAATCCTTGTTGCTCTTTTCTTTCTTCCAGACTTTTGCAGTAGTAACCTACCTATTCACCCTGGTTACATTATTTCCCAAGCTCTAAAATCTATTTTCCATAAAGAACCAAGCATGATCTTTCAACATGTTATCATTTTACATCTCTCCTCTTCTTAAAATGTGATCTGATCGTTGTCTGTCTATCCTACCCCTTATTATTCTTCTTGTTATATACTCTCTTCATTTATTTGGGTTTTCTCCCTTCTTTCATACTGGTTCTTCTTCAAACACAATAAGTCTACTTCATCTTGGTGGACTGACACTGCTGCTGAAACACTTTCACTCAGATATTCACCTGGTTTCCTTTTCCATATTTATTATTTTCAAGTGATAGGACAAATAAGAGGTTAGTATAAAATAATATTTTATATTATTTGTGAAAAGCCTGGCTAAACATTTATCAATTATGTTCATCTTTTCAAAAAAACTAGTACTTGGTTTCATTGACCTTTTCATTGTTTTTCAGTGTCTATTTTATTTATTCTTTCATCTTTATTATTTCCTTCCTTCTGCTGACTTTGGATTTTGTGCTTCTTTTTCTAATTCCTTTAGATGATATGTTTATTTCAGACTTTTCTTATTTCTTGACTTAGGCCTGTACTGCTATAAACTTCTGTATTAGAATTGTTTTTTTCTGCATCCTGAAGATTCTAGGAGGCTTCCCATGTGGTACAGTGGTAAAGAATCCACTTGCCAATGCAAGGGATGCAAGAGATGGTGGTTGGATTGGGAAGATCCCCTGGAGGAGGAAATGGTAACCCACTCCAACATTTTAGCCTGGGAAATTCCATGGACCCTGGCAGGGTACAGTCCATGGGGCTGCAAAGAGTTGGACATGACTGAATACACAACACAACATAAAGATTTTAGAAAGTTGTGTTTCCATTTCCATTGTCTCCATATATTTTCTTATTTCTTCTTTGATGTCTTCCCTGACCCATTTTTTTTTTTTTTTAAGTAACATGTTGCTTAGTCTCCACATGTACTACAAAGCTAAAATATTCAAAACAACATGGTACTGGCTCATAAATAGACACATAGATCAATGGAATGATATAGAGCCCCTGAAATAAATCCACACATTATGGTCAATTAATTGATGACAAGGGAGGGAAGAAGATGCAATGGAGAAAAGATAGACTCTTAAATAGGTGATACTTGGAAAACTGGACAGCTACATATTAAAAAAATGAGATTAAAATGTTTTTGCACATTATATATAAACATAGACTCAAAATGGATTAAAGATATAATTGTAACACCTGAAACCATAGAACTCCTAGAAGATAAAATAGGCAGAAAATTCTCTGACATAAATTGTAGCAATATAGTTTGGATCTGTCTCCTAGGGAAAATTAATAAAAGCAAAAATAAAGCAATGGGACTTAATTAAACTGAAAAGATTTTGCACAGCAAAGGAAACCATCAACAAAACAAAAGGACAAACTACTGAATGAGAGAAAATATTTTCAAGTGATATGAAAAATATGGGGTTAATATCCAAAATATATAAACAGCTCTTATAACTCAATATTGAAAAAATGAAAAAAAAAACTTGATTAAAAATGAGCAGAGGATTTGAAATAATGTTTACCAAAGAATATATAGAGATGGCTAACAGGTACTTGAAAAGATACTCAATGGTATTAATCATCAGGGAGATCCATTTCAGATTCATTTTGATATTTGGCAAAACTAATACAATTATGTAAAGTTTAAAAATAAAATAAAATAAAAAAAAGGTAAAACTATAAAAAAAACAAAATGAGAAATCACCTCACTCTTATCAAAATTACAAATATAAATGGGAATGGCGAAGGCATGGAAAAAAGGACACTGCAGGTGGGGATATAAATTGGTACAGTCATTGTGGGAAATAGTATGGGGAATTCCTCAAAATACTAAAAGCAGAACTACCATATGATCCAGCAATTCCACTCCTGGGTATATATGTGAAGAAACAAAAACAGTAAATTAAAAATATGTATGCACCTCAATGTTCATAGAAGCATCATTTACAGTAGTCAAGACATGGAAACAACGTGTCCATCAAAGAAGATGTGGTATGTGTGTATACACACACAATGGAATCTACACATACATACACACAGTGGAATATCATTCAGCTAAAAAAAAAAAAAAAGGCATTCTGCCATTTGCAGTAACTTAGATGTATCTAGAGAGAATTATGGGCTTCTCCTGTGGCTCAGCTGGTAAACAATTCACCTGCAATGTGGGAGACCTGGGTTCAATCCATAGGTTGGGAAGATCCCCTGGAAAAGGGAAAGACTATCCACTCCAGTATTCTGGCCTGGAGAATTCCAAGGACTGTAGAGTCTTTGGGGTTGCAAAGAGTTGGACACGACTGAGCAACTTTCATAGAGAATTATGCTAGTGGAATAAGTCAGACAGAGAAAGTCAAATACTGTATATTATCACTTGTTTGTGGAATCAAAACAAATTGCCAATGAAAATATATAGCAAATCAGAAATAGATTCACAGATACAGAGAACAAATTAACAGTTACTAGTGGGTAGAGGAAAGGGAAAATGGGAAAGATTGGGGCTTGGAATTAAGAGACACCAAACTAGTATGTATAAAATAGATAAGCAACAAGGATATGTTGTATAACACAGGGAAACATGGCCATTATGTTAAATGGAGTACGCTCTAAAAATATGCATTCACTATATTATAAACCTAAACTTTGGCCACCTGATGCGAAGAACTGACTCATTGGAAAAGACCCTGATGCTGGGAAAGATTGAAGGCAGGAGGAGAAGTGGACAACAGAGGATGAGATGGTTGGATGGCATCAATGTCTCAAAGGACATGAGTTTGAGTAACTCTGGGAGTTGACGATGGACAGGGAGGCCTGGAATGCCGTAGTCCATGGGGTCACAAAGAGTCGGACCTAACTGAGCAACTGAACTGAATTGATCTGAAACTGATATAATATTGTAAATCAATGATACCTCAATAAAAACATATATCCACACATCAGAATGATCAGGTTAGAATCCAAATTCATTCATACCTTTTGGATGTTTCTTAACCAGAAATTAACCAAAAGAAAAGCTTATTCTTTTCTTAACAGAAGAAACAAATCAAACAATTAATTGTTTCCTTTAATTCACTTAAAAATAGGTACCCAAACTTATAGAAAGTATTATGCTAGATTTTATGTATGGAACATCAAATAAAATATACTGCCTCTGTTTTATAGAGAAGATGGCCTTATAATTTTTATTTAAACATGTAAATTCACAATCACAAAATATGCAAGTACTAAAAAGGGAAAGATCATCACTTACAACCAAATTTATCCCAAATCATCACCATCCAGATGGTTCCAACATACTCTAAAACCCACAGTCAGTTAAGGTCATGCTGAAACCTAGACACCATCATAAACAGATCATTAGGAATAGTTAAGTTCTCTGAAAATTTTCAGTGTTAAAACAACACTGAAAATTAGAATGGAAAGTATTTGTTTTTCAAATGCTGGATAGAAAAAAAGCATTGTTTTTCACACTTCTACCAAATACATATTTCTAAATATAGAAGCTGACCAAATTTCAATAAATCTGCAGTTAATTTGATTAGCTATTAAAAATAAGATATTCCCATGAGCCAAAATAAACATAAGACTATATAGCACTTAACCCTTTTTCATTCTCAACAACTAGTCATGCCTGTTATACTTTCAGAATTTGTATCCTGATAAACCTAAACAATTTATTTAAAATTAAGGAGAACATAAATTTTTCCTTGCATTTCTTCTATATCTCAAGTGTGTCCAGCTTGCCTTGGTACTCAGTGAATTTAGCTCTCTCTCCATTTTACAGACAGAATTGATCTGTATATGAAACAAAGAGATGAAAAAAGTAGCTGCTTTCTTGTTAACAATTACTCAAATTACTGCACAGGTATAGCTCCCCTGAAGTCCATGCTAAGAGGTAAGACAATCTCCATCAAAAATAAACATATTTGAGTGTTGTATTACCATGGTACAAATTTATCTCTGTGTAAAAAATGATATTGTGAACAACTGTATACATGTTCCTGTGGTTACTTGATACAATACACATTTTTTATCATTATTTTAAAATAACAAAGAGAACCAATGTACATGATTAATTTTCTATTAGCAAATAACATTTGCTAATAGAAAATGTACATGTACACTGAAATAATAATGCCAGTCCAGTTTAAGAAGCATTAGGTAATTTTTATGGTACTGTCTAGATTAAAACATACTTTGATGTATATTGCTTCATATATTAATATGAATCCAGTGGAAAAATATTTATTTTTAATATAGTTTATGTAAGATGAATAACATTTAGATGACCTAATAAATTAGTTAGTTCTCTGTTTAATCTCAAAAATACTGAGAACATTTATTAATATTTATTCTCATTTCTCGAGGATGCTGAATCTGGCTTTCTTTAGTTGATGGTTTAATTTTATATCACCCCAGGAATTACTGACAATTTTAGATAACTTTTAACATTTTATTTGTCTTTAAGATTAAAATAACAAATAAAATTCTCTAAATTAAGAGACAGTTACCCCTCACCTGCAGCCCACCACCGTGCTCACAAGGAGAAATTAAACTGTATTCTGATTAATTACACATCTAATACCACCAGTGCACAGCTGATAAGAGTCAGCTTGGTTTCCTGCACTGAGGTAGGCTCTGTTATCATCATGACTTCCTGGGGGACCAATTCAATGTGCACTTGCACAATTTCAAAATGATCACAGAGGAGCTATAATCCATTTCTCTTCCTCAACTGCCATAGGCCAGTCAGACTTAATATTATCAGGCACCTGTTTTCAGTAACACTTTTGTTTTCATATTTCTTTTAAAGTTCTTAGGCAGCACTCGCTGACAGTGACAAAGTTCTGTGCTATTTACCACACTGCCAGTAAGAAGAAGAAGAGTATTTGTATAACCTTATCAATGACAGACATTCTCTGTTCAATAGTGTATCATCCTTGCGGCAGAAAGAACAGACTGTCACCTTCCCAATAAAATGGATTTAACCCAATGGAGGAGAATGGGGTCAAAGTAGAGAGAGAGAGAAAAAAAAAAAAAGCTTTATTTGAGAGGTCTTTTTTAAATTAATTCATTTTTTATTGAAGGATAATTGCTTTACAGAACTTTTCTGTTTCCTGTACAGAGGTCATTTTTTAAAGCAATATAGCTTATATCAAAAGCATCTGAAAGTAATCCAGGGAAAGTAACTAGATGTACTTACGTAGAAGGAGGTCAGTGCAGCTTTGAGCAACGGGATTTCCCCTTTTGCCTCACCTTCATGTTACCTATCATGTTGAAAGCATTGCTGTAGGAGGCAGCTTTCTCATTATTCTCCCACTGGTTATTATATATGTGATGTTGGGCATATAACAGAATCTCCCTGAGCCTCATCCCTATTGAGAGTGAACGATATCTTACTTGCCCAAGTACAAGGAATTGGCCCTTATGATCTCCAAGTTATTTTTAATTTAAAGATTTATAAATGCAGTAAGATGAATACAATTTTAAATTTAGAAGAGATATAGATATATTTAGCCTTGATAAATCAAATTTTATATTAAGTCTATAACTTTCACAGAAATATATAAATAGACTTGTGATGTTAACAAATATACTCTAGTACTGGGGAGTACAAAAACATTTTTCAAAAATCTTCAAACAAAAGAATGTGTGTTAATGAGTCTAAGAATAGCTGCTTTCAATCAGAATTATTCTAATAACACATATTAAAAAATAAATATTTGTATATGACATGTTTTACATGTACAATCTCCCCTAATCTAAGGGTCCTATCAGACCATTCCATTACATTTCACAGAAAGAAATCTATTTGCGATAAACATCATTGTAATAAATTTCCCCAACTGTTAAACATTTAAAAAGAAATTAAAATAATTACTAGTCACATTTCAAAAGGAATGTAGTGATTATGAAATCCATTGAATAGACTATTCCACATAATAGAGCAGAAAAATTAAGCCCTTTAGCTTTTGTTGCTATTGTTTATTTCTTTCAACATGGAGATTTGAATGAAAAGCAATTTACAAAGAACTCTGGAATGTCAAGATTGCTGGGAGAAATATCAATAACCTCAGATATGCAGATGACACCACCCTTATGGCAGAAAGTGAAGAGGAACTAAAAAGCCTCTTGATGCAAGTGAAAGTGGAGAGTGAAAAAGTTGGCTTAAAGCTCAAGATTCAGAAAATGAAGATCATGGCATCCGGTCCCATCACTTCATGGGAAATAGATGGGGAAACAGTGGAAACAGTGTCAGACTTTATTTTTCTGGGCTCCAAAATCACTGCAGATGGTGACTGCAGCCATGAAATTAAAAGACGCTTACTCCTTGGAAGGAAAGTTATGACCAACCTAGGTAGCATATTCAAAAGCAGAGACATTACTTTGTCAACAAAGGTTTGTCTAGTCAAGGCTATGGTTTTTTCTGTGGTCATGTATGGATGTGAGAGTTGGACTGTGAAGAAGGCTGAGCGTTGAAGAATTGATGCCTTTGAACTGTGGTGTTGGAGAAGACTCTTGAGAGTCCCTTGGACTGCAAGGAGATCCAACCAGTCCATTCTGAAGGAGATCAGCCCTGGGATTTCTTTGGAAGGAATGATGCTAAAGCTGAAACTCCAGTACTTTGGCCACCTCATGCAAATAGTTGACTCATTGGAAAAGACTCTGTGCTGGGAGGGATTGGGGGCAGGAGGAGAAGGGGACGACAGAGGATGAGATGGCTGGATGGCATCACTGACTCGATGGACGTGAGTCTGGGTGAACTCGGGGAGTTGGTGATGGACAGGGAGGCCTGGCATGCTGCGATTCATGGGGTCGCAAAGAGTCGGATACGACTCATCGACTGAACTGAACTGAACTGAACTGGAATGTCAGTCAAGTTGCTTGTAAATCCAGAAACTTACTGTCTCCTCCAATCACTATCTCTATACATATTTGGAAGATGGTATATCTTTGAAGAAGCACTTTTAGAGAATACAACGACATGGATTTTGGCACAGTGAGGTTGAAATGTTGATGTTTCTTGTCACATGTATATTCATAACTAGGATTCAGTAATTAGGATTCCTCCCTTGAATGATTTCACACGTTCTTTCCTGAAAAGCTTAAATTTTACTGTACTTAATTAATTTCATATTGATAAAAAAAGTTTGACTGATCTTTAAAGCTTTTTTAAGCTCAGCTAATGAGGTTATTAGATCACAGTGCTTGCACTGTGACTGTTTCAGAAATAAAGATACAAAGAAATTCCTTTTTATTTACTGTTGACTAATACAAGATTATTATTATTAAACATTCACAGATATCAATAAATATGAGGTAGAAATGAAGACTAGGCATGGCTATTTTTACTGTCTTATGCACACTTAAAACCACTTTATTGAGGTGTTACTGATATATCAGTTCAGTTCAGTTCAGTTCAGTTGTGTCCGACTCTTTGTGACCCCATGAATTGCAGCACGCCAGGCCCCCTGTCCATCACCAACTCCGGAGTTCATCCAAACTCCTGTCCATTGAGTCGGTGATGTCATCCAACTATTTCATCCTCTGTTGTCCCCTTCTCCTTCTGCCCCCAATCCCTCCCAGCATCAGGGTCTATTCCAATGGGTCAACTCTTCAAATGAGGTGGCCAAAGTATTGGAGTTTCAGCCTCAGCATCAGTCCTTCCAATGAACACCCAGGACTGGTCTCCTTTAGGATGGACTGGTTGGATCTCCTTGCAGTCCAAGGGACTCGCAAGAGTCTTCTGTAGCACCACAGTTCAAAAGCATCAATTCTTTGGCGCTCAGCTTTCTTCACAGTCAGACTTTCATATCCATACATGACCACTAGAAAAACCATAGCCTTGACTAGACGGACCTTTGTTGGCAAAGTAATATCTCTGCTTTTTAATATGCTATCTAGGTTGGACATAACTTTCCTTCCAAGGAGTAAGTGTCCTTTAATTTCATGGCTGCATTCACCATCTGCAGTGATTTTGGAGCCCAAAACATAAAGTCTGACATTGTTTCCACTGTTTCCCCATCTATTTCCCATGGAGTGATGGGACCAGATGCCATGATCTTCATTTTCTGAATGTTGAGCTTTAAGCCAACATTTTCACTCTCCTCTTTCATTTTCTTCAAGAGGCTTTTTAGTTCCTCTTCACTTTCTGCCATAAGGGTGGTGTCATATCTGAGGTTATTGATATTTCTCCCAGCAATCTTGATTCCAGCTTGTGCACTTCTAGCCCAGCATTTCTCATGATGTACTCTGCATATAAGTTAAATAAGCAGGGTGACAATATACAGCCTTGATATACTCCTGTTCCTATTTGGAACCAGTCTGTTGTTCCATGTCCAGTTCTAACTGTTGCTTCCTGACCTGCACATAGGTTTCTTAAGAGGCAGGTCAGGTGGTCTGGTATTCCCATCTCTTTCAGAATTTTCCACAGTTTATTGTGATTCACACAGTGAAAGGCTTTGGGATGTAAGCTGTAAATATTTAGTGCATACAAATTGATGAGTATGCAATAAGTTAATATGCATGAAATCACCAGCATCTATGCCATAAACACATCTATCACCTCCAAAAGTTTTCTCCTGCCTTCTTTATAATCTATTATTATTGTTTTTAATGTTGGTGTTACTGTTGTCTTTTAGTGGTAAGAGTACTTAAGATCTATCCTCTTAGCAAATTTTTAAAGAATACCACTTATACGAGTAATCTAAAATAGTCAAATTTATAGAATCAGAGTAGAATGTAGTAACCAAGAGCTGGAGAGAGTGGGGGAAACAGGAAGTATTGGGCCAAAGGTACAAACTTTCAATTATACAACATGCATACTTCTTAGAGATCTACTATTCAGCATAGTGCCTATAGTTAGTGATACAGTATTGAATATTGTTCACAGTATGCTTTTACAGCTACTGTCTTCAAGAGATCAAATCTAGTTTTCTACCGCATGAATCTGGTCTTGACCCACATGATTTGATTCAGTCAATGAGGCATTAGTAAACATGACACAGTGGTTTGAAATATGCTTGCAAATTAGATGGTGTCATATAGTCTAGACCACTGAATGATCAGATGCATAAGCAGGTCATTCACACTGCCTTTCTAGGAACCAATCATCAGTAGCATGGCTGAGACCACAAATGACACCATCCAATTCTACTCTTGCAATGCTCTTGGAGACTACAGAAATCAGCTGAACCTGCCCAAACCAAAAGAAACATCAAGCTGACTTTCAGAACTGTGAAAAAGAATATTTCTGAAGTTTCTGTGTTGTTGTTGTCATTAAGTTCATAAATTTAAGGGTGGTTTGTTATGGAGTTAAACCTGGAGAAGGGCATGACAACCTACTCCAGTATTCTTGTTTGGAGAATTCCATGGACAGAGGAGCCTGGCAGGCTGCAGTCCATAGGGTTGGAAGGAGTCGGACATGACTGAGCGACTAACATTTTCAAAGCTAATTAGTGCACTATACAATAAATTCATATTTAATATACTATGTGGATTGAATTTCTGTAACCAGCAGTTCTCTAGTCTTAAAACACACACCCACAAATGTACAGATGTAATTCACTCCTTCCTGAACTTCTCTTTTCCAAGTTATCTGTCGTTTTTTTTCCTCTTTTTTCTTCCTCAGTTCAGCCTCTCAGAAAACAAAGTTAATAGTAATTATCTAATTTTCCTCCTATACAAATCATTTCACAGCTTGTTATTATAAGAGATTACCCCACTACTTTGTTAAAAATAACTTTCATTAGCATTAAAAGGAAACGGTTTTAATGCTAATCTGATGTAACCTTCCTACAGCATTGCCACTGCTGATCATTCCGTCTCTGAATCTGGTCCATTATCATTTTCCTAGCGTGCATATGTGTTCAGTCGCTTCAGTCATGTCCGACTCTCTGCATCCCTATGGACTGTAGCCTGCCAGGCTCCTCTGTCCTTTGGATTCTCCAGGCAGGACTATTGGAGTGGGTTTCCATGAACTCCTCCAGCAGATTTTCTCCACCCACACATGGAACC
Source organism: Bos javanicus (assembly GCF_032452875.1). Taxonomy (NCBI): domain Eukaryota; kingdom Metazoa; phylum Chordata; class Mammalia; order Artiodactyla; family Bovidae; genus Bos; species Bos javanicus. The sequence continues at coordinate 9,661,325 of NC_083882.1, forward strand.
TGTGGTTTTCTGCATTGCAGCAGGATTCTTTACTGCTTAGCCACTGGAAAGCCATCACACTTTAGAGTTTCCTCCAACTCACCCTCCATCCATTTCAACCTACACCTTCTCTTGCCTCTTTAGTGCATACTTCTCAGAATTATTTCCTTGCCTTAGACTCATTGTTATCTATATAACCCTTGGGTGATTATTTTCCTTCCCAGAGCTTCAGTTTCATCCACACTTAACTTTTAGCTCAGTCATCTTTCTTAAAAATCTGTCACAGATACTTGAAGCTCAACATGTGCATTACTTAGTTCAGTATTTCCTCACTCTAAACTGCACTCCCTTTTTAATTAGTACCCAAGCAAATGGCAATATCATCTACTCCATAAACAAACAGATAACCTTAAATATTTATTCTAATACAAAAAAATTAATCATTTACCAACTTCTATATATTTTATTGCCAAAAAATTTTGAATCTCTCATCTCCTGTTGATGCCCTTCACTACTGTCTTATTTTGGGTTCTAGTCATATCAATATTTTGTCTAGATGAAACATTTAGAATGCAATTCTTAGTCCATTTTTTTCCCCATAAATTCATAACCAGTTTTCCTGTTTATTAGTATCTTATATTAATAGTGTACATGTGTTACAAATAATAGACTGGTATTGATATTTTATTTTTAACTGAAATACATACTTTATTCAGATCTCCTTGCTTTTTACATATTTTTTTTTCTTTTGCAGAATCCTATCCAGGCTCACTTATTTATTACACCTCCTTAGCCTTCCTTTCTGTGACAGTTTCTCCAATATTCCTAGTTTTTTATGACTTTGAAAATATTGAGGAGCATGGTTCAAGTATTTCATAGAATGAAAAAATGGGATTTTTATGATATTTTTCTCATAGTCAGACTAGAGTCACATGCTTTAAGAAGGAAAACCACAGAAAGGAGGTGCCATCCTCATTACATTATATCCAGGGTAAATGCTATTTCTTCTGATACTGGCCTTACTCATCACTGCGTTGATGTAGTTCTTAACAGTTTCCTCCACTGTAAAGCTACTTTTTAAATCCCCCTTTTCCATTCTGTACATTTTGGAAACAACTCACTATGTGCAGTCCACAGTTAAAGAAGGGCAAGTTACATTCCAGCTCCTTGAGAACATAGCATCTACCTAAATTATTGAAATTTACCTACCTGGGAATCTTGTTTATTATTTCAATTATTCAATCACTTATTTACATCAATATGACAGTTATTGGAGATATATATATATATATATAGCTATAAATACATAGCCATATATATGCATTGCTATAAATACTTGTGATATGTAACCATTTGTATCTACATTAGGCTAAGCATGAGTTCATACTGAAGTCTCCCAACTCTAAACCATTATCACTTGGATCATTCAAGCCTTCTTCTCTGCTCATTGGTGACCTCTAACTTCAACAATGAGACAATTGGATCCCACCATCCATCATCCATTAACTTAATTGTTCAAATCCATGTATGAGCTTTTAGAGTTGCTAACACAGAGAAATAGCATTCTTAACTAGAGTACAGTCTCAAAAACAGTTTGTTTGAAAGTTATGTGGATCAGTCTCTTTTTTCCCCCTACTCCCCTAAGTAGAGGTTGCTTCATACATTTGGAATGCATTTGTAATAGAATTTTTGTTATATTCTGCATTTCATTCTGAGATCATCTAACCTCCTAAATTATTATTATTTTTTAATTAATTTATTTTTATTGAAGGATAATTATTTACAGAATTTTGCTATTTTCTATCAAACCTCAACATGAATCAGCCATAGGTATATGTATATCCCCTCCCTTTTGAACCTCCCTCCCATCTCTCTCCCGATCCCACCCCTCTAAGTTGATACAGAGCCCCTGTTTGAGTTTCCTGAGCCATACAGCGAATTCTCGTTGGCTATCTATTTTACATATGGTAATATAAGTTTTCATGTTACTCTTTCCATGCATCTCACCCTCTCCTCCCCTCTCTCCATGTCCATTAGTCTACTGTCTATGTCTGTTTCTCCACTGCTGCCCTATAAATAAATTCTGCAGTACTGTTTTTCTAGATTCCATATATATGTGTTAGAATATGGTATTTTCTTTCTCTTTCTGACTCACTTCACTTGCATAATAGGTTCTAGGTTCATCCACCTCATTGGAACTGACTCAAAGTCATTCCTTTTTATGGCTGAGTAATATTCCATTGTGTATGACATAAATCAAAGCAAGCTCCTCTATGATCCACCTCCTAGAATAATGGAAATAAAAACAATATTAAAGAAGTGGGACCTGATTAAACTTAAAAGCTTTTGCACAATAAAGGAAACTATAAGCAAGGTGAAAAGACAACCCTCAGGATGGGAGAAAATAATAGTAAATGAAACAACTGACAAAGGATTAATTTCCGAAATAAAACAAGCAGCTCACACAACTTAATACCAGAACAATAAGCAACACAATAAAGAAGTGGGAAGAAGACCTAAACAGACATTTCTCCAAAGAAGACATACAGATGGCTAACAAACACATGAAAAGATGCTCAACATTGCTCATTATTAGAGAAATGCAAATCAAAACTACAATGAGATATTTTTAAAATTATGCACATTAAGGTTTCCTTTGTGTTATAAGTACTATTGGTTTTGATAAATGTGTGTTATTTTCCCACCGTTACAGTATCACACAGAATAGTTTTCCCAAACTGAAAATGCCTGTGCTTCCTTTACTTATTTAGTGACCGTCTGACCCCAAGCCCTGGAAATCACTGATCTATGCACTCTCTATAGTCTTTCCCTTTCAAAAGATCATATATATAAAAGAAACATACAGTGTGTAACATATTCAGACTGGTTTCTTTCACTTAGCAATATGCATATAGTATTCATTCATGTATTTGCATGAGTTGACAGGTCATTTATTTTTATTACTGAGTAATATAGCATTATATAAAATTTCTACAGTTCATTAACTTATTGAAGGGCATCTTGGTTATTTCCAGTTTTTGATGATGATTATTAAAGTTTCTGTAAACTTTTTGTGTGTGGGTATTTTGTGTGCCATCAATTTTAAAATCAGTTAGGTAAATCTCTGGTAGTTCAATTGCTTTGTTAGAGGTAAAACTATTTAGGTTTGTAAATTCTGCCATACTGTCTCCCAAAGTGGCTGTACCATTTTGCTTCCCTACCAGCAATTAACAAAGTTCATGTTTTCTTCATCCTCAAGAGCAACTGGCATTGTTTTTTTCTGGATATTAGCCATTTTCATATGTATAATGGTATCTTATTATTGTTTCAATTATGAGTATATTTTTAATATAAAGTTGTATATCCCTATGAAAGCTGTCAAATTTTCATTGCTCCAATAGACAGTTTTTAAATCTAAGGTTGTGTAAGAGTTCTATATTTCCTACTTAAACACAGAAAAGATACTCCATGCATTAAAAAATGAATAAAAAGAACAAAGAGAAAACACAATCTGTGTCTTATTTTTTAAATCAGTTTTCTTGGTTCAAATAACATCATCAACATAAAATATGCTTATGACCTTGATAACCTACATTATCTGTAATAATAATCAAGGTACCATGCAAAATAGGTCCTGTAATATGATACTCAAACAGATAACCAGGAAAAAAAAGTAAAGAATAATAATAAAAGAATAATAAATACTGAACATAAATATTGCCAAGTAACAAGAGGATTAATAAGGACTGTACTTCTAGAATAATTTGTTTAAATAAGAAGGTGAAGGTGAAAGAAAGGTTTTGAAAATAATTATCTTTGATAAGGTATCATTTCAAGTATCTAATCAGTTTTATTCAAACATCAGATGAATTCATGTTTTAAATATAACTAATATATATATATGCTTCATATTAAATGCAGATGATTAAAGATCAAATCTCATGTAATAATTAGAAATGGCCTTTGTTTTTGACATTTTTGTCTTCATTTATAGTATTTGAATAGCAACTTACCTCCAAGCTCAGCCTCATTTCACTGGAAAGAACAGTACCTAGATTCCCTTATGAGCTGCAGATCTAGTCATCAGGCCATCAGGGACACCACCTCAGGCTGACAGATTTTGTCTTTCCATGACTAAGATAAAATACCTTCTTTGAAGTGACAGTTTATTGCAGGGGGATAAGTTGGGTCAGTGCATGAAAATAAAACTTTGGAGTTATATTACAATCTGTCACTCTTCCTCCATCTGGCATCATCATTTTATTATTTATTAATAAAAACATTGGATACCAGTTAAAATTACAATTTTGGATAAAATAACATATTGCATGGAACATACTAAACTAAAGTAATTATTTGCTATTTATTTGAAATTCAATCTTTAGCTGAGTATGTTTTGTTTCATCTTCTAAATCCACCCCCATTTCTCTCAGTTACTTTATCAGTTCAAGAGGAGAATGGTATTGACAAGGGGAAAGGGAGACCAGATCATCAGAAAAGATAATTCTGCACAGAAAAAACCTGATAGGATATAGTATTTAAGGATTCCATATCTTTTGTAAATAACTATAATCATAATGGACCAGGGTGTTCACTTAAACTTTGAATGTCTGAAACCATTCACTTATTTCTCATGTTTTCACAATTGTCTCTACCCATATTTTATAATGATGGTTTAGATTGTAAATTAAAGTCAATAAGATGGGATGGATACTCATTTTACTAACATTTATATGACATTTTTTCTACGTACCTTATTATATGTGCAGTGCTAACAGAAGTTTAAGGGTTGCTTTATCTTCTTTTGTTGTAAAGGGTGAATCATGATATAAGTTTAAATGAACACCCAAGGCTGTATTTAATGAAGACTTTTATATTTTTATTTGATACATAAGGCAGGCTTTTTTACCTGAAAGACACCCAGTGACTGACAGAAACAGAATAAGTTTCCAAGAGGAAGCCATCCTTGGTGACTAGGATTCCCTGTGTCCCGGTGTGTTTAGCGGCTCTGATGTTTCTTCATTAAAAAATGCCCTGTTGAGACAGATAATACTTTTCAAAAACAGAAAAGAAAGTAAACATACAAAAAGACCAACAAATAGAAACCAAAAAACTCATAATAGAGTGATAAATAACTTTCAGTGCCAAGGTCAGATTAATATATACTTGTATATTGACAATAATAATAAAATTTCCATTAAAATGAATGCACAACACAAAAACTTTGGAAAAGTGATAAACCTTCCCTATCACATTTATTTATATTGAATACTCCCTCACAGATAATAAAAACATCAAGTTCTAATGGGGATGATTTTTTCTCACAGGGAATGTATAATAGCTATATTTATTATGTTAGACAAATTACTGGAGTAGAAAAATAGGGTAGAAGAACCAGTTACATTAATATATACTCCTCTACTCTAGAACATAACTCATGATCAGTTAAGCAAGTGATTTTACATATTGTGTCTGTAGCTCATCTAAACCTCCACAGGGAATTTTTTTCATTTAATTATTAATGTCAACTGCCTTTGTTTATAACTCCTGTGATTATCTGTACTGTACTATAGTTCCCTCTTTTTGTGAGTTATTTTCTCAGCATCCTTTGCTAGCCAGAACCGAAGGGAAATAGGGATTTTCATGAATATTTAACACTTTCTGTCCAATGCCATTTTTATAACAATAACTAGTATAGCACATTAATATTTCCTTTATCTGTCCTGAAACACACAATAAAGATGAAACTACAAAATTCCAGCATAAAACTTAATACTCAAAAACTTGAAAATGTGCACTAGAAACTCTTGTAATAGACAAGCAATGTCTGAGTTTTCAGGTGTCAGTTATCAGTGTCCTTGGGTAAAAGCAACTAAATTGATAAATAATTGTGCAGTGTGTTGATTTTAAATAACAACTGCTTCTTTGCAACTGGTTCTTCCCAATAGACTTAGAATTTCAGGTCATCTCTTTCATTCAGGAAACAACCTAAAAATATAGAAAAGCATTTTTCCTCTAGTTAGGTCAATTCAATATAGACAGACCCAAAAAGGGAAATCTCATTAGTGAGTCTTCTACTGAAATGTTAGTTTCATCTTATTTACATTTTAAAATCTAAGCCTTCAAAATCTACTTTAATCACAAGGTGAGGGATCACTAATGGAGAAAAAAGTTAATGAGTTATAAGACTTGTTTCATAGACACCCTCTTCAAAAAGATACTTTTCATCATTTTTTTTCAAGTAAATATCAGGAATAAATACAGTTTGAAGCACAAAATGACCTTATCACTAATTTTTACAGTTTAAAATATTTTCGTTATTTATACACTGCTTTTCACCAGAAAGCAAAGAAGAAAGTCAGCACTTCACACATAATAGAGACTTAAAGTTGTTGGAATAACAATTATGATTTATGAAACTGCATATTTAAATTAGTGAATTATTAATCCATGACAAAATAGGTATTTATCAAATTGTGAGAGTTCTGAGATATTAATACAGTTTTGCTTAACTTATTTTGATGAGCTTAGTCCACATCTTGCAAATGGGTATTTTCCTTCTCTATCTACAACCTCTTCTGATGTCTTAGGGCTTCCCTTGTGGCTGAGCTGGTAAAGAATCTGCCTGCAATGCAGAAGACCTGGGTTCGATCCCTGGGTTGGGAAGATCCTCTGGAGAAGTAAAAGATAACCCACTCCTGTATTCTGGCCTGAAGAATTCCGTGGACTGTATAGTCCATGGGGTTGAAAGAGTCAGACACGACTGAGCAACTTTCACTCTGATGTCTTATTCCTCATCAAAATGCAAATATTTTCAGAGCATTTATATGCTGTACACTGCAAACATCAAAGGGAAAATACACATGCATGCATACATGGTCACACACCACCCCCACACATACACAGAAGTTAACCATGGGCTATGAGGCAAGTAAGGGCTTCCCTGGTGCCTCAGTGCTGAAGAATCTACCAGCTAATGCAGGTTTGATCCCTGGATCAGGAAGATTCCCTGGAGAAGGAAATCACAACACACTCCAGTATTCTTGCCTGGAGAATCCCATGGACAGAGAAGCCTGTGTACTGCAGTCATTGGAGTTGCAAAGCATTGAACATGACTTAGCAACTGAACAACAAAATGAGGCCAATAAGCAGGGCAATGCGAGTGTAGCATAGATGCAGAGCCATCAAAAGAGAAATACATTGGTAAGGACAGCAGGAGCTGGGAATAGTGCAGAAGTATACAACACAAATTCAAGAAGATATTGAGCTTAGACACATGTCTTACTTTTGCACAGGACAGAAATGAACACACGGATGAATAAATCAGTATCAGACAGTGATTGACACTGAGAAAATCAACAGAGTGAAGGGACAGTAAGAGGGCAGAGGATAGAGGTTATTGTTGTAAGGGTTCATGGAAGGCAGTTCTGATAGATGACACTTAGGTTCAGTTTTCATTTTCAACATGGCATTATAGAAAAATCCTTATGTTCCAGGCACATTTTTAAGTTCTCAAATAAGAATAGTGAATTTTATAACTAAAATAATATATTTTATGTTAGAATTTCTTCAAAGAGAAAAATATCCTGTGTTTGTGTGTGTGGCTATGTGTGTGTATTAATTTTCAAACATCAGTGCTTGGTCTTTAGGGCTTAAATGCAAAAAAAATAATAGTTCTTCAAAAGCTGTTCTTTTTTAAGATGCCTAACTGACAGTCTCTTTTTGCTTGCTTGCTTTCTTCTCACTCTGTCTCTGAAATAAAATAAAAAATAAATGAAATAATCTGAAATAAGTTTGTATATGCTTCTCTGGAAAACACATTTATACCATGTCTTTAATAAAATACTTGTATCAAGGTAATAAAATAACATAAATAAGCAGACATACATTAAGGGCCTACTACATGACAAGTTAAATTATAATTAGTTAATAAATGTTACTAAAGCATATTAGGATATATATTTTAGAAATACCTTAATGGAAACTGACAGTTGTACATTAAATTGTTATTTATCAAGATTGAAGAGTCATAAATAATAAGTTACATATGAGTATTTGGATATTTTCTTTAAAAGAAACTTTTTTAAATAGGTTATTTCAATGTTTATTATACATACCTATTTTCACTTGTGATGTTAAAATAAAATGTATGAAATGACATGTTCTTTTGCATCTTTCCCTAATTTAATGCAAATATTTGCAGGTGAAGTAAAAATAAGTAGATCATTGTGTTAGTATTAGGTCATAAATCATAAATCATACATGCATTGTGCAGTTAAATGCATAGGCAAGTATTTAAAAACATCACACTTTAATTGGAGTCTGAAATAGGATTGCTAAACATATGTTATATAAAAATAAATCAAGTGACAGTATGCTGCCACGTGAAGGCAAGCTAGCTTTTCTTCTTACAGACACATATAGGAAATTGCCTAGTTAATGGCCTGTGTATGTGAGTGTGCATAAACAGAGGAAGATATTGAGAGAGAGATTTCTATCAATGTCTACCAATCTCTCTCCTTTACAGCAAAGGTTTCCTTCAGTTTGACTGCTGACTGGTTATTCACACAGCAGTCAGAATTATATTTTCAAACATAAATCAAGCTACATAATTCCCCTGTTTCAGTGGTTTATTCTTAAAATAAAATCCAAATTCCTCATATAGCATTCAAGGTCAAATCCAAGTTGGCCTCTGCCTAACTTTCTGATTTCACCTTTCGGCATCCTAGATTCCTACCAGGCTGACTTCCTTGCTGCTCCTCATTTATGCCTTGTCCTCATAGTTTCTTTTGCCTGGACACCTCCACCATCAGTTCTTTCCAGACTGTAGAGCTTTAAGTCAGTGAAGACTCTGGTTCTCAGGTCTTTCTTGATCCCCTTAAAATAGCCACCCCTTGCTTCCTGTCAGCCCTGTCACTGGCTTTCTTTACATCGCCCCTACTTTATTTTCCTTCTTACCAATCATTAATGCTTAAAGTTATTGTATTTATTTATTTACTTTTTAATTATCTTTTTCTCCTACCGGAAAGTGATATCAATGAAAGCAAGACTTTTTTTCCTCATTCATCTTTGTAAACCCAGCATCTAGAAGAGAATCTGGTTGGTTTTAGTAGATACTCAGTTACAGTTTTGAATAATAATTATTGAATAAACTGGAACCTCTACTGAGTAAATAATTTGGCACAAGCTTATACAAGTAGAAAAATTATTATTCCCTAAATTTCCATAATACTGACAACAGCTACCATGTATGAAACCCTATGTATGAGGTATCATATCATGGACTTGACCTACACAGCCTCTATTAATTAACTTGACAGTACCTATTGATCAAGATAACTTGCCCAAGATCATACAAGTAGTAAAAGTCAGAACTGCGGTTGACTCTCAAGCTACATCATCTTTTACAGAATTCCCCAGTTATTTCTACAAAAGTCTCAAGAAACCCTCTTATCTAACACAATTGGGATGGTATTAAGTTAGTAAAAATATCATTTAAAATCTTACACACACACATTAAATTTTGTCATTTAACTATTTAGCCCTATATCCTTTGGCCTATCTTATTATATAGGAATGAGATTTTTTTTTTTCTGTTTTTCAATATTCTGGTGAAAAAATTATTTATTTTATCTGAACATTATATAAGTCCTTTTCAAAGAAGTCTTCTCTGTAATGCATTATATATAATTTTTAAATTTCTTTAGAGTGGTATAGGATATGTGAAGTTGTCTAATGATATCATCCTTGAGGTTTCATTTTATACAGTTATCTCACACACACCTATTTTATAGTATGTCCTAGGTCACTCATTTTATTGTTTGTCCAAGACTATTGGCTTTTGTTTTGTTTTGTGTTTTATCCTTTTTTTTTTTGAATGCTCTCACTCTTGGTTCACTCATATGTCATTGATTTGCATATGTTTCTTTGAATTATCTGATTAGATCAACATCTACAACCTCTACAAACAGATAACACAAAATGAACCTTTCTAAGTATACAACTTACATAGTGGCAGTGAGTAAACTAGAGGTGTGTTTACTTAACCATCAGCTTCTAAAGAGCTACAATTTATTTTCATCTAAAGGGACAATAAAAGTTTTTAGTTACTTAGCAAGTTAGAACAACAGAAATTGAGTAAGGTTCTGTTCCAACTAGCATTTGACAGGCTGGGTGTAAATTTTAGTGAAAAGAGTAAGATGATCAACTCTCTTTTTTTTCTGTGTAACTTATTCTCCACCTCAACAATGATTCTTGCTAAGGCTGAAGCTAGTGGCACTTTAGCTGGAAGATAACCTTTAACAGTTGAGTAAGGCCAGGGACTCATAGAAAAGAATCATGAAAAACAAAACAAAACTTTATGGGAAGTTGTATTCTAGATGTCCTTGAATTTTTCTAGCCCAGGGCACCTGCATGAAACAATAGAGAATAAAATGCAGCAGAAGACCTACCAAGAAAAAAATAAAAAGAATGTGTGTTGGTCTTGTTATGTTTGCTATCATGTATCTCTTGAGGACCAAGCAGCAAAGTCAGGAGATGGATACACAGAATTCTCACTTCAAAAATAATCAGAGTGAATTATGACATTGTGAATCACAAGAATTATAAATTACATTTTGTATCCTGGACAAAGTGGTAGGGGTTGTAGATGGAAGACTGAGCTCATAGTGTTTACATATATTGGTGGTATTATATTTTAATGGTTTTCTGTAGTATGTAGCTAATCACAATTCTGGTCTATTTTTCTCATTTAAGAATTTCGTTTGATCCCAACAGATTCTAGAGATCTGTTGATCTGCTTGTGGAAAAGTGTACAGCAAAGTTTTAAGAAGGGTCAGCACTAGTCTTCTGAGACTTCAAGCCAACTTTTAATTTTATTTTTATTTAAAACACAAGGGTAGAGAAAGATATGACTCAACAGTAATTAATACGACATAGTATACTTAATGGAGACAGGGACAAGAAAAAAAAATAAATGGCAATCACACTAGGAATTTGGTGTCAGAAATACTTTGTAATTCCTGTTGCCTGGTGATTGGTGTAAGGAAAGGATGGAGATGGAACTGTGGTTAATTGAGTCTGACCCCAGCTTCCATGAAAATTCTGACAAGTCTTAAGTTAGGATCAAAACAGAAGATTTCCCTTCAGTAATTTTGGAAGTAGTGAGGTGTTAGTTGCTCAGTCGTGTCCGACTCTGCAACCCCATGGACTGCAACCAGCCAGGCTCCTCTGTCCATGGAGTTCTCCAGGCAAGAATACTGGAGTGGGTAGCCTTTCTCTTCTCCAGGGGAATCTTACTAACCCAGGGATCGAACCCACGTCTCCCACATTGCAGGCAAATCTTTACCATCTGAGCCACAACCTTTAAAAAATAATGTAAAATAGATTATAAAATATTTTAAGTGCTTCAAATGAGCTAGTTTAAAAGGAATAACTTATTAAAGATCAAAACTAACTAAAAATAGCAAGTTGAAAAATGAAGCTAACTTTCACTGTGAGACTATTCATCAAATTTCACTGAATATTAGGTTGAGGTTCACAGCTTCTCTGGGAGAATGGGACCAAACTCAAAGCTTAGGGCCCACATAAGATGGGTCTTCAAATAGGAAACTCCTTGTATCTAGGATTTTGTCCATGGAATTCTCTAGGCAAAGAGTACTGAAGTGTGTAGTCATTCCCTTCTCCAGGGGATCTTCCCAATGCAGTGATCAAAGCCAGGTCTTCTGCATTGCAGGCAGATTCTTTACTGTCTGAGCCACCAGAGAAGCCCTCAAGATTACAGTGAAGGTGAATGAGAAATATCACTCCAGAGGGATACTCTATCTAGGAATAGTAAAGGAAAAAAATCAGTCTTAAACCATGAGATTGAATGGAAAGGAAAAAAAAAATTCTTGGTGAAAAATTAATAATCGATATTTACAACATGTACAGGCAAACAAATCACAATAAATGAGAATCAAATGAAGCAATAAAGATCAGAATCTGACCTGCAAAGAAATGACATTTGACTTTTCTGACACAAATCATCAATTAAATGTATTTGATCTGTTTTTAAATATATAGGCATTGGCATTATGAGAAGAAAAAAAAGAAATAGAGATGAAGAAATTATTTAGAATGTAGCCAGGAAAGGCAAATTAATGGAAAAATAAGATAAGAAGGTAAAGAGAATGAAGTATATTGTAAGAATATTTTATATACCTAAATAAATTTCCAGAAAGAGAGAAATAATAGGATGAAGCAATATGGGAATAAACAGATACTTGCTAAAAATTTCCAGAACTGATGAAATTTATCAGTTTTAAAGTTTATAAGAGTAGGGGAAAAAAGCAAAAAGAATTAAAACCTAGACAAATCATAGTGAAAATGCTGAACACTCAACACAAAAAAAGAGCCAGCAATTAAAAGAAGCCTTCATAATAAAAGTAGGAAAATCAGACTAACAGGTGAGTCAACCACAGCAGCAATGGAATCCAAAAAACATTAGAATACTGTGTCAGTAACAAGGAGCCGTCAATCTGAATGTCTTCATTGGAAAAATGTATACTTGGGTCATCTGCCCATTTTTTAAAAATTGAGTTGTTTTGCTTGTTTGTTTTTATGGTGTTGGGTTGAATGAGTTATTTATATATTTTGGATGGTGGTGGTACTTTAGTTGCTCAGTAGTGTCTGACTCGTTTGTGACCCCAAGACCTGTAACCTGTCAGGCTGCTCTGATCATAAGATTTCCCAGGCACCAATACTGGAGTGGGTTGTCATTTCCTTCTGCAGGGGATCTTCCCATACCAGGTGTGGAACCTGTGTCTCCTGCACTGCAGGCAGATTCTTTACTGCTGACCAACCAGGGAAGACCCCTACATTTTGGATATTAACACTTTTATAGATATGTTGTTTGCAAATATTTTATCCCATTCAGCAGGTAATTTTTTCATTTTGTTGAGTTTCCTTCACTGTGCAAAAGTTTTTTAGTTTGATGCAGTCCCATTTGTTTATTTTGGCATTGTGGTCCTTGATTTAGGAGACAGGTCAAAAACTATTGCTGAAATCAATGTCAAAAATCATATTGCTTATGTTTTCTTCTAGGAGATTTACGATGTCAGGTTTTACATTTAAGTCTTTAATCCATTTTGAGTTAGACATTTTTCCAAAGAACATATATACAGGTGACCAACAGGCATGTGAAAATATATCCAACATTGCTAATCATCAGGAAAATTTAAATCAAAACCACAATGATATATTACTTCAAATCTGTCAGTTAGGCTATTATTAAAAAGACGACAAATAGCAAGCAATGATAAGGAAAAAAAGGAAATGCTTGTGCCCTGTTGGTGGGACTGCAAGCTGATATAATCACTGTGGAAAACATTATGGCAATTTCTCAAAAAACTAAAAACAGAACTACTATAACATCCAGAAATTCCACTTCTGGATGTTTATCTGAAGAAAATAAAAACACTAATTTGAAGAGACACATGTGCCCCCTATGATTACTGAAGCATTGTTAACAACAGTAAAGATATGAAAACAATCTAAGTCCCGATAAATAGATGAATAGATAAACAACATGTGATATATATGTATATGTGTGTGTGTGCAGGGCTTCCCAGGTGGTGCTTGTGGTAAAGAACCTCCCTGCCAATGCAGGAACATAAAAGACATGAGTTCCATCCCTGGTTTCGGAAGATGCCCTGGAGGAGGAAATGGCAATCCATTTCAGTGTTCTTACCTGGAGAGTCTCGTAAACAGAGGAGCCTGGTGGGCTACAATCCATAGGGTTTGCAAATAATTGGATGTGACTTAAGCAACATGAGACCATATATATGTCTACATATGTTTATACATATGTTAAACATATACATATGTTTATAAATATGTTATACATGTTTATATGTATGTGTACATATACAAATATATACAAGATTTCTCAGGTGGCTGCTGCTGCTGCTAAGTTGCTTCAGTCGTGTCTCACTCTGTGCGACCCCAAAGACGGCAGCCCACCAGACTCTGCCGTCCCTGGGATTCTCCAGGCAAGAACACTGGAGTGGGTTGCCATTTCCTTCTCTAATGCATGAAAGTGAAAAGTGAAAGTGAAGTTGCTCAGTTGTGCTCGACTCTAAGCAACCCCATAGACTGCAGTCTACCAGGCTCCTCCATCCATGGGATTTTCCAGGCAAGAGTACTAGAGTGAGGTGCCATTCCCAGGTGGCACTAGTGGTAAAAACCTGCCTGCCAGTGTTGGAGATGTAAGAGACACAAGTTCAATCCCTGGGTTGGGAAGATCCCCTGGAGGAGGGCATGGCAATCTACTCTAGCATTTTTGCCTGGAGAATCCTAGGAAGAAAGGAGTCTGGCAGGCTACAGTCCACAGTGTCGCAGAGTTAGACATGACCGAAGTAGCTTAACATACACACACACACACATATTGGTAAATCTAGACAGTATGACTGAGAAGTTATGTGTGGTCTGAGAAGGTCTTTCTGAGGAGGTGACACCCAGGATTTGAACTGAATGGCATAGGATTTGGTTAAGAATGTTCTCAAAAAAAAAAAAAAAAATCCAAAAACAGAACTATATATAGTTTAATATATAACTCTGATATATATATATATATATATATATATATATATATATATGTGTATATAACTGGTTAAAACAGAACTCTTGTAATTTGCAGCAACACAGATGGATTTAGAGGATATCATGCTAAGTGAAAGAAGTCAGAGAAAAAAAATGCCATATAATCCCACTTAAATATGGAATCTAAACAAGCAAAACAAAAAAAAAAATGATACCGACTCATAGATACAGATGATGTGTGACAAAACCAATATAATATTGTAAAGTAATTAATCTCCAATTAAAAAAAAAAAAAAAGAAAACAGTTGCCAGAGGTGGGGTAGGTGAGTGAGACAGGTAGACGGGATTGAGAGGTACACACTTCCAGTTGTACAATAAATAAACGATTGAGACATACAGCACAAGCAATACTGTTGATAACACTACTAACTCTGTATGGGAACAGATTGTTGAAAGACACTGAAGTATTCATTTTGTAATGCATGTAAATGTTAAATCACTATGTAGTTCACCTGAAACTAACATAAAATTGTATGTTGATTATATTTCAATAAAAAAGAAATAATGGTCAATTTGTAATTCTAAACAGTGAGACTGTCTTGAAGGACATGAATTAAATAAAGTTCTTTCTACTCAACAAAAATCTAAGAGGTCAATTATATCTTAATAAAGCTGAAGGAGAAACTGAATTTTTCAAAATAAATCTTTACCAAGAAAAATAAAAAGTGATATTCATCAGATAGAGGGAAAAATAATTGCAGAGGGAAGCACCAAAATATATAAAAGGAACATAACAGAAGCTAACTCATATAATATTTACTATATTCCAGGAAAAATTCTAAGTGCTTTACTTTGGAAGTTGATTCAATACATAGAGCTCGATAAGATAAATCTAGTATTCTCATTTTAAGGACAATATATGTGAGGTATAAAAAGGTTAAGTAAATTTTCTAATATTAAAACAGCTATAGCATAAACTTGAGATTTATATATAGAGAGTCTGAGTATAGAGTCCATGATTTTAAATAACACATTAGTATAGTGTGCCTGAAAAAATATTGAGCATAAAAATATGATGTGAGAGAAAATTTAAGAAAAGTTTGGCTTACATGTGTCTTGGAAATGACTTTTTGGATATGACACTTAAAACATAAGCAACAAAATGAAAAACAGACAAGTTGGCCTACTTCAAACTAAAAACCTCTGTACAGCAAAGGAAGCCTTCAACAAAGTGAAAATATTTCCCATTTTTCTTTACAGAATGGGAAAAAATTATAAATATGTGTTTGATGAGAGGTTTTATTAACCTCTCATATATAGTCTGGATATTCCAAAATATATTCAAAACTCATGTATTAATAAATCAATTACAAAAAATGCAATTAAAAAATGAAATGAGCCCAGGGTTTGAGGAAACATTTTTCCAGAGAAGATATATGAAAGGCTAACATCTACTCCTTATTGCCAAATTCAGACTTAAACTGAAGAAAATGAGGAAAACAACTAGACCATCCAGGTATGACCTAAATCAAATCCCTTGTGATTATACAGTGGAAGTGAGCAGTAGATTCAAGGGACTAGATCATAGTTCTTCAGGCACTAGATAGAGTGCCTGATGAACTATGGACAGAGGTTCTTGACATTGTACAGGAGACAGGGATCAAGACCATCCCTAGGAAAAAGACATGCAATAAAGGAAAATGGCAGTCTAAGGAGGACTTGCGAATAGCTGTGAAAAGAAGAGAAGTGAAAAGCCAAGGAGAAAAGGCAAGATACAAACATCTGAATGCAGAGTTCCAAAGAATAGCAAGGAGAGATAAGAAAGCCTTCCTCAGCAATCAACGCAAAGAAATAGAGGAAAACAACAGAATGGGAAAGACTAGAGATCTCTTCAAGAAATTAGAGATACCAAGGGAACATTTCATGCAAGATGAACTCAATAAAGGACAGAAATGGTATGGACCAAACAAAGCAGAAGAATTAAGAAGAGATTAAGAAATTAACAGAAGCAGAAGATATTAAGAAAAGGTGGCGTGAATACACAACACAGAAGAATCATACAAAAAAGTTCTTCACAACCCAGATAATCATGATGGTGTGATCACTCACCTAGAGCCAGACATCCTGGAATGTGAAGTCAAGTGGGCATTAGGAAGCATGGCTATGAACAAGCTACTGGAGGTGATGGAATTCTAGTTGAACTATTTCAAATCCTAAAAGATGAGGCTGTGAAAGTACTACATCCAATATGCCAACAAATTTTGAAAACTCAGCAGTGGCCACAGGACTGGAAAAGGTCAGTTTCATTCCAATCCCAAAGAAAGGCAATGCCAAAGAATGTTCACACTACTGCACAACTGCACTCATCTCACATGCTAGTAAAGTAATGCTCAAAATTCTCCAAGCCAGGCTTCAGCAATACGTGAACCATGAACTTCCTGATGTTTAAGCTGCTTTTAGAAAAGGTACAGGAACCAGAGATCAAATTGCCAAAATCTGCTGGATCATGGAAAAAGCAAGAGAGTTCCAGAAAAACATCTATTTCTGCTTTATTGACTATGCCAAAGACTTTGACTGTGTGGATCACAATAAACTGGAAAATTCTGAGAGAGATGGGAATCCCAAACCACCTGACCTTCCTCTTGAGAAACCTGTATGCAGATTAGGAAACAACAGTTAGAACTGGACATGGAACAACAGACTGGTTCCAAATAGGAAAAGGAGTACGTCAAGGCTGTGTATTGTCACCCTGCTTTTTTAACTTATATGCAGAGTACCTCATGAGAAACTGTGGGCTAAAAGAAGCACAAGCTGGAATCAAGATTACCGGCAGAAATATCAATAATCTCAGATATGCATATGAAACCACCTTATGGCAAAAAGTGAAGAAGAACTAAAGAGCCTCTTGATGAAAGTGAAAGAAGAGAGTGAAAAATTTGGCTTAAAGGTCAACATTCAGAAAACTAAGATCACGGCATCTGGTTCCATCACTTCATGGCAAATAGACTGGGAAACAGTGGAAACAGTGTCAGACTTTATTTTTGGGGGGCTCCAAAATCACTGCAGATGGTGACTGCAGCCCTGAAATTAAAAGACCCTTACTCCTTGGAAGGAAAGTTATGACCAACCTAGATAGCATATTGGAAAGCAGAGACATTACTTTGCCAACAAAGGTCCGTCTAGTCAAGGCTATGGTTTTTCCAGTGGTTATGTGTGGATGTGAGAGTCGGACTTAAAGAAAGCTGAATGCTGAAGAGTTGATGCTTTTGAACTGTGGTGTTGGAGAAGACTCTTGAGAGTCCCTTGGACTGCAAGGAGATCCATCCAGTCCATCCTAAAGGAGATCAGTCCTGGGTGTTCATTGGAAGGACTGATTTTGAAGCTGAAACTCCAATACTTTGGCCACATGATGTGAAGAGCTGACTCATTTGCTAAGACCCTGATGCTGGGAAAGATTGAGAGCAGTTAGAGAAGGGGACGACATAGGATGAGACGGCTGGATGGCATCACCGACACAATGGACATGAGTTTGGGTAAACTCCGGGAGTTGTTGATGGACAGGGAGTCCTGATATACCATGGTTCATGGGGTCACTAAGAGTCGGACACAACTGAGTGAATGAACTGAACTGAACATCTACACAAGAAGAAGGACAGGATAACTTGTCATTCAATTCAATTCAATTCAGTTCAGTCGCTCAGTTGTGTCTGACTCTTTCAACCCCATGAATCACAGCACACCAGGCCTCCCTGTCCATCACCAACTCCCGGAGTTCACTCAGACTCACATCCATCGAGTCAGTGATGCCATCCAGCCATCTCATCCTCTGTCGTCCCCTTCTCCTCCTGCCCCCAATCCCTTCAAGCATCAGAGTCTTTTCCAATGAGTCAACTCTTCACATGAGGTGGCCAAAGTACTGGAGTTTCAGCTTTAGCATCAGTCCTTCCAAAGAAATCCCTGGGCTGATCTCCTTCAGAATGGACTGGTTGGATCTCCTTGCAGTCCAAGGGACTCTCAAGAGTCTTCTCCAACACCACAGTTCAAACACATCAATTCTTTGGCGCTCAGCCTTCTTCACAGCCCAACTCTCACATCCATACATGACCACAGGAAAAACCATAGCCTTGACTAGACGAACCATTGTTGGCAAAGTAATGTCTCTGCTTTTTAATATGCTATCTAGGTTGGTCATAATTTTCCTTCCAAGGAGTAAGCATCTTTTAATTTCATGGCTGCAGTCACCATCTGCAGTGATTTTGGAGCCCAAAAAATAAAGTCTGACACTGTTTCCACTGTTTCCCCATCTATTTCCCATGAAGTGATGGGACCGGATGCCATGATCTTTCTTTTCTGAATGTTGAGCTTTAAGCCAACTTTTCACTCTCCACTTTCACTTGCATCGACGCTTTTCAGTTCCTCTTCACTTTCTGCCATAAGGGTGGTGTCATCTGCATATCTGAGTTTATTGATATTTCTCCCAGCAATCTTGATTCCAGCTTGTGTTTCTTCCAGTTTAGCGTTTCTCATCTTATATGCAGATGTACTCTGCATATAAGTTAAATAAGCAGGGTGACAATATACAGCCTTGACATACTCCTTTTCCTATTTGGAACCAGTCTGTTGTTCCATGTCCAGTTCTAACTGTTGCTTCCTGACCTGCATACAGATTTCTCAAGAGGCAGATCAGGTGGTCTGGTATTCCCATCTCTTTCAGAACTTTCCACAGTTTATTGTGATCCACACAGTCAAAGGATTTGGCATACTCAATAAAGCAGAAATAGATGTTTTTTGGAACTATCTTTTTTTCCCCATGATCCAGCAGATGTTGGCAATTTGATTTCTGTTTCCTCTTCCTTTTCTAAACCAGCTTGAATATCAGGAAGTTCATGGTTCACGTATTGCTGAAGCCTGGCTTGGAGAATTTTGAGCATTACTTTACTAGCATGTGAAATGAGTGCAATTGTGTGGTAGTCTGAGCATTCTTTGGCATTGTCTTTCTTTGGGGTTGGAATGAAAACTGACCTTTTCCAGTCCTGTGGCCACTGCTGAGTTTTCCAAATTTGCCGGCATATTGAGTGCAGCACTTTCACAGCCTCATCTTTTAGGTTTTGAAATAGCTCACCTGGAATTCCATCACCTCCACTTGCTTTGTTTGTAGTGATGCTTTCTAAGGCCCACTGGACTTCACATCCCAGGGTGTCTGGCACTAGATGAGTGATCACACCATCATGATTATCTGGGTCGTGAAGATCTTTTTTGTACAGTTCTTCTGTTTATTCTTGCTACCTCTTCTTAATATCTTATACAATGGAAGTGAGAAATAGATTTAAGGGCCTAGATCTGATAGATAGAGTGCCTGATGAACTATGAAATGAGGTTCGTGACATTGTGCAGGAGACCGGGATCAAGACCATCCCCATGGAAAAGAAATGCAAAAAAGCAAAATGGCTGTCTGGGGAGGCCTTACAAATAGCTGTGAAAAGAAGAGAAGTGAAAAGCAAAGGAGAAAAGGAAAGATATAAGCATCTGAATGCAGTGTTCCAAAGAATAGCAAGAAGAGATAAGAAAGCCTTTCTCAGTGATCAATGCAAAGAAATAGAGGAAAACAACAGAATGGGTAAGACTAGACATCTCTTCAAGAGAATTAGAGATACCAAGCAAACACTAGTCATTAGGGAAATGCAAATTGAAACCACAGTGAAATATCACTCCATACCTATTAAAATATCCATCATTAAAGACAAATAACAAATGCTGGCATGGATGTGGCCAAAGGAAATCTTGTACACTGTTCATAGGACTGTAAGTTTGCATAGCCATTATGGAAAAGAGTAGGAGGATCATAAAAACATTGAAAATAGAACTACTACATAATCCACTTCAGAGACATAGACAAGGGAAACAAAACATTAATTTAACGACCCAGAGGGATGGTATGGGGAGGGAGGAGGGAGGAGGGTTCAGGATGGGGAACACATGTATACCTGTGGCGGATTCATTTTGATATTTGGCAAAACTAATACAATTTGTAAAGTTTAAAAATAAAATAAAATTAAAAAAAAAACATAATGGAAAAGAATGTGAAAAAAATGTATGTATGTGTAAGTGAATCATTCTGCTGTATAGCAGAAATTAACACAATATTGTAAATCAGCTATACTTCAATAAAATATTAAAAACCAATAATAACAACAAAAAACAAGCTACTGCACCCCCATGTTCATTGCAGCATCATTTTACAATAGGAAAGACACTGAAACAACCTAGATATCCAATGATAAATGAATGGATAAATAAATTGTTTTATATATATATATATACATATACATATGTATATATACACACACACACACACACACACACAGACATATGCTGCTGCTGCTAAGTGACTTCAGTCGTGTCTGACTCTGTGCGACCCCATAGACGGCAGCCCACCAGGCTCCCCGTCCCTGGGATTCTCCAGGCAAGAACACTGGAGTGGGTTGCCATTTCCTTCTCTAATGCACGAAAGTAAAAAGTGAAAGTGAAGTGGCTCAGTTGTGTCTGTCTCTTAGCGACCCCATGGACTGCAGCCCACCAGGCTTCTCCATCCATGGGATTTTCCAGGCAAGAGTACTGGAGTGGGGTGCCATTGCCTTCTCCGATATATACATATACATATACATATACATATACATAATTTTATGTATGTTGCTCAGACACAACTGAGCTACTGAACTGTACTAATTGTTTAGTCTAACATTTGAGATTTTTAAGTTTCACTCAAAGTGCACATCTTCTCATATCATCTACTACTCCACCTCATTTAGGAGCCCAGCTAATGAAAATAATTTTTCATTCACAAGTCCTATTTGTAGTGTGTATCTTTCAAAAAAATTTTGCTCACACATTCCTTGGCATAAAATGCCTCATTTCAAATTAGCTAGGAAGGGATAAAAGACATTATTAAATGGCTTAATTGAGGCCATGCAAGTCTTAATTTGAAAATGTATTTGGAGTATGAGGCAACAGCGATATGGTTAGAATGGTTGTAGGGAGGGAGAGGTAGGGAATCAAATCAGTGAGTTACATAGGGCCAGACTGCAAAGTACTCATAGGTTTGAGAAATTAGTTTGAAATGTAATAAAAACATCATAATAAATATAAACTATTTCTAACATACACTCAGTTCTACTTTCCAATAATATCTAATTCTGCCATACAAAGTGCACAGGGACAAATGACACTCTGTACAAACTGGAAAACAAACATGAAAAAGTGATGGCACTTGCATAATATCTCTATAATTTAATGTCAGCCTTGGGAATCAGCACTCCTGTCTTTTGATTCCTGGTACAGAGAGCTACATTTATTTGCAAGTTTCATTTTCCATTTTCTACTGACGAGCAAATGTATTTTAAATTCACAGTTGCTGGAAAGTTTAAGAGAACACATTCGCATATATTTTAGAAGTTCTTGTAAAAATGAATGGAATTACTTGTGACTTAAAATCTGATTTCTTGCAATAACAGGACCTCAGTGAAAGGCTAAATGTAATGATGGAAAAGGAGACCTGAGTTACTGCAGCCCATCCTGGAAAACAAACAGTGAGAGCTCTTGTTCAGGGTTCCACATGGGAAGGTAGGTGAACTAAATTCTGTGTAAAAGAGTTTTAAAAGCATAATTTTAGGTGTATATATTCTTCCCACCAAACGGTGGGAGGTGGCAAATGTTTAAGAAGAGTTAATTTGATTTCTGATGAAATAAAGGAAAGCTCTGACGGAGTTGTGATGGCTAGATAGGTAGCACAGTGTAGATACTGTGGAAGCCCAAAGGGTTTAGAGTCCTAAAGGTTTCCTTTATGTAACTATATGGTATGAATACAATTTTAGAGTCACTGTCTCTAGCAAGATAGATGGAGCCATTATTTATCTTGGTATTTAATTTTTTTCTAATGTATTTAAATATGAAAACAAGAATCTTTTGAAGACATTTAAAATAAGCATCATTGTGCTCACTTAATCTTGGTTAAATTAAGTTTTTAATGATTTACTTAAAATTGAACCTGTATCTTCTCAGAAAATTGCACTTTGAATCATTATCGTCATCTGGCAGTTGATACCACGGGGCTAAACTGCATTTAAACAATGCTTTGTTATAGGCACATGGTTAAAATGGGAATTGTAGATAATTCCAAGGCAACGTTTGAAACAGGTAATACCAATCCCCACAGGAATCATATACAACTTTGTTCTTCATTTCCATATTAAATCCTTTCCTCTGAAATATTTAAATTCTCAAAAGACAAGTAAAATAGGGCTGATAAAAGATAAAAAAAAAAAAAAGGAAACCAAAGAAACAAGCAAACAAAAACTTGGAAACATATCCCATGTAATGTGCATGCATGCTCAGTCGCTCAGTTGTATTAGACTCTGCAACCACACCATGCTCCTCTGTCCATGGAAATCTTGAAGCAACAATGCTGGAGCGGGTTGCCATTTCCTATTCAAGGGGATCTCCTTGACCCCAGGATCAACCCTGCGTCTACTGTGTCTCCTGCATTGGCAGGAATATTCTTTACCACTGAGCCACCTGGGAAGCCCTCCATACAATGTACAATTTGTTATAAAATATTAGGTAGCTCCTAGGTGAAATTTTACTTGCCATAGGTCAAAAGTTGTAAGTGTAGCTTTTTATGTTATTGACCGGGAACTTACAAAGAAACAGTGAGTTTAAAAAAGAGCGACGAGGAGGAGGAGCCAAGATGGCGGAGGAGTAGGACAGGGAGAACACTTTCTCCCCCACAAATTCATCAAAAGAGCATTTAAACGTCGAGTAAATTCCACAAAACAACTTCTGAATGCCGGCAGAGGACATCAGGCACCCAGAAAAGCAACCCAACTCTTCGAAAGGAGGTAGGAAAAAATATTAAAAACAAAAAAAAGAGACAAAAGAGGGAGGGACGGAGTTCCGTCCCGGGAAGGGAATCTTAAAAAGAGAGAAGTTTCCAAACATCAGGAAACCTTCTCACTGCCGAATCTGTGCTGAGCTTTGGAAGCACAGAGGGCAACATAACAGGGAGAAAAAATAAATAAACAATTTAAAACTCGCAGATTGCGAGCCCTACGGTAACTCCCCCAGCAGAGAAGCAGCGCAGACGCCTGCATCCGCCATTAGCAAACCGGGGCTGGGCAGGGAGGCGCGGCGTGGGCTGCATCGCTGAGAGTAAGAATCTGGCCTGAATACCCTGAGCGCTATCTGAGCGAAATAATTTGGGCTAGCAAACCAGACTGTGGGATACCTACCACGCGAAAAGCCAGCCCTAACCTAAGACCGCCAGGCCCGCGCACGGAACAAAGGACTGAACAGAGATAGCCGGCTGCAGACCTTCCCCCTCCGGTGACAGGCAGCCAGAGCCGGAAGGGGGCAATCGCAGCCCCAGAGAGACATTATCTATAAAATTGTAAGCAGGCTTCTTTGCTAACTAAAACTTCTTGGGGGTCTGGACGGTCAACATCTGCCTGAGAAGGTGCGCCGGTTTTACATCCAGATAACCGAGTGGCGGGGAGGCGATAAGTCGCAGCATTGGCGCTCGCCTGGGAAGAGCAAATTGCGCTCGGACCTGGGAAGAGCACAAAACGCAGGCTCAACTGAGTCTGCGCCTCTGAAGACTACCCGAGTGCCTGAACCTGAGCAGCTTGGACCTGGGAGGTGCATGCAGCCCAGGGCCAGCCTCGGATTGTTCCCGGCGGAACAACCTAGAGTCCGAGCAGTGTGGACAGGGAGGCTACACGCGCCGTGAGCAGGGGCAGACCCAGGGTGGCTGAGGCACTGCGAGCCCACGCCAGTGCTATTTGTTTGCAGCATCCCTCCCTCCCTCCCCACAGCCCGACTGAACAAGTAAGCCTAAAAAAAAAAAAAAAAAAAAAGTGTCCTCCACCGTGCCCTTTGAGTCAGGGCGGAAACCAGATACTGAAGAGACTAGCAAACAGAAGAAGATATAACAGAGGGAAACGCCTTGGAAGCTACAGGCAATAGATCAAAACCCTGTGGTTACTACGGACTACACAGGAAGGGGCCTATAGATCTTGAGAAATATAAATCTGACCAAGGAACTAGCCAAAAATGAACTGAACCCACAACACCCACAAAAAAAAAAAACAAAAAAGTCCTAGATATATTTTTATTATTTTTATGATCATTCTTTCTTTTTTTTTTAATTAAAAAAAAATTTTTTTAAGTCCTCTATTGTTCCTTTAATTTTCACTATTATAACCTATTACTTTGAAAAAAAAAAAAAAAAAAAAAGACCCTATTTTTTTCTTCTTCAGCAAACTTCATATATATATATTTTATAATTTTTTGACCTTGTTTTTTTTGTTTGTTTGTTTTTGTTTTTTTTCTTCTTTTCTTTAACATTGTATTTTTGAAATTCCAAACTCTACTCTAGATTTTTAATTTTCGCTTTTTGGTATATCTTATCAATTTTGTACCTATAGTTTTTTTTTATAATTTCTGTGACTTTTTTTTTTTTTTTCTTCTTCTCTGTTTCTTTCTCTTCTTCTTTTATATAACATTGTATATCTGAAATTCCAAACTTTACTCTAGATTTTTAATTTATGCTTTTTGGTATTTGATATCAATTTTGTACCTGTATTTTCTGTATAATTTTTGTGACATTGTTCGTATTTGCTTGTTTGTTTTCTCTCTTTATTTTTCTTCTTCTTCTTCTTTTTTTTTTTTAACATTGTATTTTTGAAATTCCAAACTCTACTCTAGATTTTTAATTTTTGCTTTCTGGTATTAGTTATCAATTTTGTACCTGTACTTTCTTTATAATTTTCACGACCTTGTTTGTTTTTGTTTGTTCGTTTTTTCTCTCTTTCTTTTCCTTCTTCTTTTCTTTAACATCGTATTTTTGAAATTCCAAACTCTACTCTAGATTTTTAATTTTCGCTTTCTGGTATTAGTTATTAATTTTGTACCTGTACTTTCTTTATAATTTTCGCGACCTTGTTTGTTTTTGTTTGTTCGTTCTTTCTCTCTTTCTTTTCCTTCTTCTTTTCTTTAACATCGTATTTTTGAAATTCCAAACTCTACTCTAGATTTTTAATTTTTGCTTTTATGTATTTGTTACCAATTTTGTACCTTTAAGGACCCAATCTTCAGGACCCATTTTTCACTAGGGAGTGAGATTACTGGCTTGACTGCTCTCTCTCCCTTTGGACCCTCCTTTTTCTCCACCAGGTCGCCTGTGTCTCCTCCCTAACCCCTCTTTACTCTACCCAACTCTGTGAATTTCTGTGTGTTCCAGACGGTGGAGAACACTTAGGGAACTGATTACTGGCTGGATCTGTCTCCCTCCTTTTCATTCCCCCTTTTATCCTTCTGGCCACCTCTGTTACCTTCCTCCTTCTTCTCTTCTCTGTATAACCCCGTGAACATCTCTGAGTGGTCGAGTTGTGGAGTGCACATAAGGAAGTGACTACTGGCTAGCCCACTCTCTCCACTATTGATTCACCTCATCTCATTTGGGTCACCTCTAACTCCCTCCTCCCTCTTCTCTTCTCCATGTAACCCTGTGAACCTCTCTGAGTGACCCTCACTGTAGAGAAACTTATCATCTTTAATGTAGATGTTTTATCAATGGTGCTGTATAGAAGGAGAAGTTTTGAAACTACTGTAAAAATAAGACCGATAATTGGAAGCAGGAGACTTAAGTCCAAACCCTGACTCCAGGGAACTCCTGACTCCAAGGAACATTCATTCACAGGAGCTCATCAAATGCCTCCATACTGACACTGAAACCAAGCACCACACAAGGGCCAATAAGTTCCAGGGCAAGACATACCAAGCAAATTCTCCAGCAACAAAGGAACACAGCCCTGAGCTTCAAGATACAGGCTGCCCAAAGTCACCCCAAAACTATAGACATCTCATAACTCATTACTGGACATTTCATTGCACTCCAGAGAGAAGAAATACAGCTCCACCCACCAGAACATCGACACAAGCTTCCCTAACCAGGAAACCTTGACAAGCCACCTGTACAAACCCATACACAGCGAGGAAACACCACAATAAAGAGAACTCCACAAACTGCCAGAATACAGAAAGGACACCCCAAACTCAGCAATTTAAACAAGATGAAGAGACAGAGGAATACTCAGCAGATAAAGGAACAGGATAAATGCCCACCAAACCAAACAAAAGAGGAAGAGATAGGGAATCTACCTGATAAAGAATTCTGAATAATGATAGTGAAATTGATCCAAAATCTTGAAACTAAAATGGAATCACAGATAAATAGCCTGGAGACAAGGATTGAGAAGATGCAAGAAAGGTTTAACAAGGACCTAGAAGAAATAAAAAAGAGTCAATATATAATGAATAATGCAATAAGTGAAATTAAAAACACTCTGGAGGCAACAAATAGTAGAATAACAGAGGCAGAAGACAGGATTAGTGAATTAGAAGATAGAATGGTAGAAATAAATGAATCAGAGAGGATAAAAGAAAAACGAATTAAAAGAAATGAGGACAATCTCAGAGACCTCCAGGACAATATTAAACGCTACAACATTCGAATCATAGGGGTTCCAGAAGAAGAAGACAAAAAGAAAGACCATGAGAAAATACTTGAGGAGATAATAGTGGAAAACTTCCCTAAAATGGGGAAGGAAATAATCACCCAAGTCCAAGAAACCCAGAGAGTACCAAACAGGATAAACCCAAGGAGAAACACCCCAAGACACATATTAATCAAATTAACAAAGATCAAACACAAAGAACAAATATTAAAAGCAGCAAGGGAAAAACAACAAATAACACACAAGGGAATTCCCATAAGGATAACAGCTGATCTTTCAATAGAAACTCTTCAAGCCAGGAGGGAATGGCAAGACATACTTAAAATGATGAAAGAAAATAACCTACAGCCCAGATTATTGTACCCAGCAAGGATCTCATTCAAGTATGAAGGAGAAATCAAAAGCTTTTCAGACAAGCAAAAGCTGAGAGAATTCTGCACCACCAAACCAGCTCTCCAACAAATACTAAAGGATATTCTCTAGACAGGAAACACAAAAAGGGTGTATAAATTCGAACCCAAAACAATAAAGTAAATGGCAACGGGAACATACTTATCAGTAATTACCTTAAATGTAAATGGGTTGAATGCCCCAACCAAAAGACAAAGACTGGCTGAATGGATTCAAAAACAAGACCCCTACATATGTTGTCTACAAGAGACTCACCTCAAAACAGGGGACACATACAGATTGAAAGTGAAGGGCTGGAAAAAGATTTTCCATGCAAATAGGGACCAAAAGAAAGCAGGAGTAGCAATACTCATATCAGATAAAATAGACTTTAAAACAAAGGCTGTGAAAAGAGACAAAGAAGGTCACTACATAATGATCAAAGGATCAATCCAAGAAGAAGATATAACAATTATAAATATATATGCACCCAACACGGGAGCACCACAGTACGTAAGACAAATGCTAACAAGTATGAAAGGAGAAATTAACAATAACACAATAATAGTGGGAGACTTTAATACCCCACTTACACCTATGGATAGATCAACTAAACAGAAAATTAACAAGGAAACACAAACTTTAAACGATACAATAGACCAGTTAGACCTAATTGATATCTATAGGTCATTTCATCCCAAAACAATGAATTTCACCTTTTTCTCAAGCGCACATGGAACCTTCTCCAGGATAGATCACATCCTGAGCCATAAAGCTAGCCTTGGTAAATTCAAAAAGATAGAAATCATTCCAAGCATTTTTTCTGACCACAATGCAGTAAGATTACATCTCAATTACAGGAGAAAAACTATTAAAAATTCCAACATATGGAGGCTGAACAACACGCTGCTGAATAACCAACAAATCACAGAAGAAATCAAAAAAGAAATCAAAATTTGCATAGAAACGAATGAAAATGAAAACACAACAACCCAAAACCTGTGGGACACGGTAAAAGCAGTCCTAAGGGGAAAGTTCATAGCAATACAGGCACACCACAAGAAACAAGAAAAAAGTCAAATAAATAACCTAACTCTACACCTAAAGCAACTAGAAAAGGAAGAAATGAAGAACCCCAGGGTTAGTAGAAGGAAAGAAATCTTAAAAATTAGAGCAGAAATAAATGCAAAAGAAACAAAAGAGACCATAGCAAAAATCAACAAAACCAAAAGCTGGTTCTTTGAAAGGATAAATAAAATTGACAAACCATTAGCCAGACTCATCAAGAAACAAAGGGAGAAAAATCAAATCAACAAAATTAGAAACGAAAATGGAGAGATCACAACAGACAACACAGAAATACAAAGGATCATAAGAGACTACTATCAACAATTATATGCCAATAAAATGGACAACGTGGAAGAAATGGACAAATTCTTAGAAAAGTACAACTTTCCAAAACTCGACCAGGAAGAAATAGAAAATCTTAACAGACCCATCACAAGCATGGAAATTGAAACTGTAATCAAAAATCTTCCAGCAAACAAAAGCCCCGGTCCAGACGGCTTCACAGCTGAATTCTACCAAAAATTTAGAGAAGAGCTAACACCTATCCTGCTCAAACTCTTCCAGAAAATTGCAGAGGAAGGTAAACTTCCAAACTCATTCTATGAGGCCACCATCACCCTAATACCAAAACCTGACAAAGATGCCACAAAAAAAGAAAACTACAGGCCAATATCACTGATGAACATAGATGCAAAAATCCTTAACAAAATTCTAGCAATCAGAATCCAACAACACATTAAAAAGATCATACACCATGATCAAGTGGGCTTTATCCCAGGGATGCAAGGATTCTTCAATATCCGCAAATCAATCAATGTAATACACCACATTAACAAATTGAAAAATAAAAATCATATGATTATCTCAATAGATGCAGAGAAAGCCTTTGACAAAATTCAACATCCATTTATGATAAAAACTCTCCAGAAAGCAGGAATAGAAGGAACATACCTCAACATAATAAAAGCTATATATGACAAACCCACTGCAAACATTATCCTCAATGGTGAAAAATTGAAAGCATTTCCTCTAAAGTCAGGAACAAGAGAAGGGTGCCCACTTTCACCATTACTATTCAACATAGTTTTGGAAGTTTTGGCCACAGCAATCAGAGCAGAAAAAGAAATAAAAGGAATCCAAATTGGAAAAGAAGAAGTAAAACTCTCACTAGTTGCAGATGACATGATCCTCTACATAGAAAACCCTAAAGAGTCCACCAGAAAATTACTAGAAATAATCAATGACTACAGTAAAGTTGCAGGATATAAAATCAACACACAGAAATCCCTTGCATTCCTATACACTAATAATGAGAAAACAGAAAGAGAAATTAAGGAAACAATTCCATTCACCATTGCAACAGAAAGAATAAAATACTTAGGAATATATCTACCTAAAGAAACTAAAGACCTATATATAGAAAACTATAAAACACTGGTGAAAGAAATCAAAGAGGACACTAATAGATGGAGAAATATACCATGTTCATGGATTGGAAGAATCAATATAGTGAAAATGAGTATACTACCCAAAGCAATTTATAGATTCAACGCAATCCCTATCAAGCTACCAACAGTATTCTTCACAGAGCTAGAACAAATAATTTCACAATTTGTATGGAAATACAAAAAACCTCGAATAGCCAAAGCGATCTTGAGAAAGAAGAATGGAACTGGAGGAATCAACCTACCTGACTTCAGGCTCTACTACAAAGCCACAGTTATCAAGACAGTTTGGTACTGGCACAAAGACAGAAATATTGATCAATGGAATAAAATAGAAAGCCCAGAGATAAATCCACGCACATATGGACACCTTATCTTCGACAAAGGAGGCAAGAATATACAATGGATTAAAGACAATCTCTTTAACAAGTGGTGCTGGGAAATCTGGTCAACCACTTGTAAAAGAATGAAACTGGACCACTTTCTAACACCATACACAAAAATAAACTCAAAATGGATTAAAGATCTCAACGTAAGACCAGAAACTATAAAACTCCTAGAGGAGAACATAGGCAAAACACTCTCCGACATACATCACAGCAGGATCCTCTATGACCCACCTCCCAGAATATTGGAAATAAAAGCAAAAATAAACAAATGGGACCTAATAAACCTTAAAAGCTTCTGCACATCAAAGGAAACTATTAGCAAGGTGAAAAGACAGCCTTCAGAATGGGAGAAAATAATAGCAAATGAAGCAACCGACAAACAACTAATCTCAAAAATATACAAGCAACTCCTACAGCTCAACTCCAGAAAAATAAACGACCCAATCAAAAAATGGGCCAAAGAACTAAATAGACATTTCTCCAAAAAAGACATACAGATGGCTAACAAACACATGAAAAGATGCTCAACATCACTCATTATCAGAGAAATGCAAATCAAAACCACTATGAGGTACCATTTCACACCAGTCAGAATGGCTGCGATCCAAAAGTCTACAAATAATAAATGCTGGAGAGGGTGTGGAGAAAAGGGAACCCTCTTACACTGTTGGTAGGAATGCAAACTAGTACAGCCACTATGGAGAACAGTGTGGAGATTCCTTAAAAAACTGGAAATAGAACTGCCTTATGATCCAGCAACCCCACTGCTGGGCATACACACTGAGGAAACCAGAAGGGAAAGAGACACGTGTACCCCAATGTTCATCGCAGCACTGTTTATAATAGCCAAGACATGGAAGCAACCTAGATGTCCATCAGCAGATGAATGGATAAGAAAGCAGTGGTACATATACACAATGGAGTATTACTCAGCCATTAAAAAGAATACATTTGAATCAGTTCTAATGAGGTGGATGAAACTGGAGCCTATTATACAGAGTGAAGTAAGCCAGAAGGAAAAACATAAATACAGTATACTAACGCATATATATGGAATTTAGAAAGATGGTAACAATAACCCTGTGTACGAGACAGCAAAAGAGACACTGATGTATAGAACAATCTTATGGACTCTGTGGGAGAGGGAGAGGGTGGGAAGATTTGGGAGAATGACATTGTAACATGTGAAATATCATGTAAGAAACGAGTTGCCAGTCCAGCTTCGATGCACGATACTGGATGCTTGGGGCTAGTGCACTGGGACGACCCAGAGGGATGGTATGGGGAGGGAGGAGGGAGGAGGGTTCAGGATGGGGAACACATGTATACCTGTGGTGGATTCATTTTGATGTTTGGCAAAACTAATACAATTATGTAAAGTTTAAAAATAAAATAAAATTAAAAAAAAATTAAAAAAAAATAAAAAAATAAAAAAGAGCGACTACAGGGATGTACCGAGAGATCTTTTCAAGAAAAATTGGAGATACCAAGGAAATATTTCATGCAAAGATGGGCACAATAAACCACAGAAACAGCATGGACATAAGAGAAGCAGAAGATATTAAGAAGAGGTGGCAAGAATACACAGAAGCACTGTACAAAAAGGTCTTAATGATACAGAGTAACCACGATGGTGTGCTCACTCACCTAAAGCCAGACATCCTGGTGTATGAAGTCAAGTGGGTCTTAGAAAGAATTACTATGAACACAGTTAGTCAAAGTGATGGAATTCCAGCAGAACTATTTCAAATCATAAAAAATGATGCTGAGAAAGTGCTGCACTCAAATGCAAGCAAATCTGGAAAGGTCAGCAGTGGTTACATAACTGGAAAAGGTCAGTTTTCATTCCAATCTCAAAGAAGGCAATGGCAAATAATGTTCAAACTACTGCACAATTACACACATTTCATATGCTAGCAAGTTAAAGCTCAAAACTCTTCAAGTTAGGTGTCAACAGTATGTGAACACAGAACTTCCAAATGTTCAAGCTAAATTTAGAAAAGGCAGAAGAACTGGATCATAGAAAAAACAAGAGAATTTCAGAAAAAAAAGAAAAACATATGCTTCTGCTTTATTGAGCATGTGAAAGCCTTCGCCTGCATAAATCACAAAAATTGTGGAAAAATTTCAAAGAGATGTGAGTATCAGACCACTTTACCTGCCTCTGAGAAACTTATATGCAGATCAAGAAGAAATAGTTAGATCCAGACCTGGAACAACAGACTGATTCAAAATTGGCAAAGGAGAGCATCAAGGCTGTATATTGTCACCCTACATATTTAACTTCTATTCAGAGTACATCATGTGAAATGCCAGGCTGGATGAATCCCAAGCTGGAATCAATATTGCCAGGAGAAATATCATCAACTTCAGATATGCAGATGACACCACCCTAATGGCAGAAATTGAAGAAGAACTAAAGAACCTCTTGATGAAGGTGAAAGAGGAAAGTGAAAAAGCTACCTTAAAACTCAACATTTAAAAACCTAAGATCATTGTATCCAGTCCGAACACTTCATGGCAAATTGAGGAGGAAAAATTAGAAACAGTGTCAGATTTTGGGGTCCAAAATCACTGTGGATGGTGACTGCAGACACAAAATTAAAAGACACTTGCTCCTTGAAACAAAAGCTATGGCAAACCTAGACTGTGGATTAGAAAGTTGAGATATCACTTTGCAAACAAAGGTCCATATAATCAAAGCTTTGGTTTTTCCAGTAGTCATGTATGGATGTAAGAGTTGGACTATAAAGAAGGCTAAGCACCTAGTAATTGACACTTTCAAAGTGTGGTGTTGGAGTAGACTCTTGAGAGTCCCTTGGGCAGCAAGGATATCAAACCAGTCCATCCTGAAGGAAATCAACTCTGAATATTCATTGGAAGGACTGATACTGAAGCTGAAGCTCCAATACATTGGCCACCTGCTGGGAAGAGCCAACTCATTGGAAAAAACGCTGATGCTGGGAAAGATTGAGCACAGGAAGAGAAGGGGACGACAGAGGATGAGATGGTTGGATGGCATCACCGACTCAATGGACATGAGTTTGAGCAACCTCTAGGAGATGGTGAAGGACAGAGAAGCCTGGTGTGCTGCAGTTCATCAGGTTGCAAAGAGTCAGACATGTCTTAGGGACTGAACAACAACAATAGGGAAGTGCAGTGGATTTTTATATCAAAAGCTTCAATCAGATTGATTATTATTGATTTTTCCCCCCATATGGTAACTACTGAAAAGGGACATGATCAAGTCAATAGGGATGAGGAAGGAAAGTGAAGAAACCTAAATTCTGGGAAAGCCATGCCCCTGCCTCTCTCCGCCTCAATGTACTCAGTCATGAGCACTTGCTTTTCTAGACTCTTAAGGCCTAGTTGCCTGATTTCATGAAGGTGTTTGAAGTCTCATAGCAAAATATCTAAAACCTCCAAGTGGCCATTATAGCTTCCTCACATTGTTTCCCTCAATCAGATGACTTTGAGAATTCTTAGTTTTCAATTTTTTCAACATTTACTTCAGATCAGATCAGACCAGATCAGTCGCTCAGTCGTGTCCGACTCTTTGTGACCCCATAAATCGCAGCATGCCAGGCCTCCCTGTCCATCACCAATTCCCAGAGTTCACTGAGACTCACGTCCATCAAGTCAGTGATGCCATCTAGCCATCTCATCCTCTGTCATGCCCTTCTCCTCCTGTCCCCAATCCCTCAAAGCATCAGATTCTTTTCCAATGAGTCAACTCTTCACATGAGGTGGCCAAAGTACTGGAGTTTCAGCTTTAGCATCATTCCTTCCAAAGAAATCCCAGGGCTGATCTCCTTCAGAATGGACTGGTTGGATCTCCTTGCAGTCCAAGGGACTCTCAAGAGTCTTCTCCAACACCACAGTTCAAAGGCATCAATTCTTCAGCACTCAGCCGTCTTCACAATCCAACTCTCACATCCACACATGACCACAGGAAAAACCATAGCCTTGACTAGATGAACCATTGTTGGCAAAGTAATGTCTCTGCTTTTGAATATGCTATCTAGGTTGGTCATAACTTTCCTTCCAAGGAGTAAGCGTCTTTTAATTTCATGGCTGCAGTCACCATCTGCAGTGATTTTGGAGCCCCTGAAAATAAAGTCTGACACTGTTTCCACTGTTTCCCCATCTATTTCCCATGAAGTGATGGGACCGGATGCCATGATCTTCGTTTTCTGAGTGTTGAGCTTTAAGCCAACTTTTTCACTCTCCACTTTCACTTGCATCAAGAGGCTTTTTAGCTCCTCTTCACTTTCTGCCATAAGGGTGGTGTCATCTGCATATCTGAGGTTATTGATATTTCTCCCGGCAATCTTGATTCCAGCTTGTGTTTCTTCCAGTCCAGCGTTTCTTATGATGTACTCTGCATATAAGTTAAATAAACACGGTGACAATATACAGCCTTGACATACTCCTTCTATTTGGAACCAGTCTGTTGTTCCATGTCCAGTTCTAACTGTTGCTTCCTGACCTGCATACAGATTTCTCAAGAGGCAGATCAGGTGGTCTGGTATTCCCATCTCTTTCAGAATTTTCCACAATTGACTGTGATCCACACAGTCAAAGGCCTTGGCATAGTCAATAAAGCAGAACTTGATGTTTTTCAGGAACTCTCTTGCTTTTTCCATGATCCAGCGGATGTTGGCAATTTGATCTCTGGTTCCTCTTCCTTTTCTAAAACCAGCTTGAACATCAGGAAGTTCACGGTTCACATATTGCTGAAGCCTGGCTTGGAGAATTTTGAGCATGTGAGATGAGTGCAATTGTGTGGTAGTTTGAGCATTCTCTGGCATTGCCTTTTTGTGGGATTGGAATGAAAACTGACCTTTTCCAGTCCTGTGGCCACTGTTGAGTTTTCTAAATTTGCTGGCATATTGAGTGCAGCACTTTCAAAGCATCATCTTTCAGGATTTGGAATAGCTCAACTGGAATTCTATCACCTCCACTAGCTTTGTTCGTAGTAATGCTTTCTAAGGTCCACTTGACTTCACATTCCAGGATGTCTGACTCTAGGTCAGTGATCAAACCATCGTGATTATCTGGGTCGTGAAGATCTTTTTTTGTACAGTTCTTCTTTGTATTCTTGCCATCTCTTCTTAATGTCTTCTGCTTCTGTTAGGTCCATACCATTTTCCCCAGGTCAGTAGGTGCCCGATATGCTACTGGAGATCAGTGGAGAAATAACTCCAGAAAGAATGAAGGGATGG